>NC_091294.1:4134786-4237286 GCF_038502225.1 Cherax quadricarinatus | reverse complement strand
CTGCTTTTCTGTCTTCGTGTTTGGCTTCCAGTGCATTAGTCAAGAAGATAGTGCCCGAACGCTTGAGAGACATGGTAGGAGCTCAAGACCCAAGGTTTACTGAAGCAGCGATTCGGTGGGACACCCTTACAGATTCCTCCAGTAGACCAGCTCCTACCAAAGAACACAAACAGTCCCACTGAGACAAGCCGATCATGGAAAAAATCGCCAACACAATGTTCTCCAACGCTTCAGGAAAGGACAAAGCTCGTCTCCTGGCAGTGAAGGCACCACACTCAGGAGATTTCCTGTTAGCTGTTCCCAATTCCTCCTTGGGCACTCGACTAGACCCACAGGCCATTCGGATTGATGTTGCTCTTCGCCTAGCCGCCCCCATCCTCACCGAACATAGGTGTATTTGCGGCAGGGCGACAGCTGATCAATTCGGACTTCATGGTCTCGTGTGTCACACAGCAGAAGGGAAGTATGCCAGGCATGAGGAGGTCAATGACATCATAAGAGAAGCCTCGCCACAGCCCGTTGCCCAGCTCAACGGGAACCCCAAGTGCAGAGGTCCGACGGAAGTCAAAAGCGTCCTGATGGAGCCACTATGCTACCTTGGAAGGATGGAAAGCAGATTGCCTGGGACTACACATGTGCCGCCACATTGGCAGACACCTACTTGCCATACTCCGTAGTGGAAGCGGGTGGAGCTGCCAGCCACAGGGAGACCCAGAAGATCCGCAGATATGAAGACCTTCCCCCTTGCTATAACTTCATCCCAATAGGGTCGGAGACCCTTGGAGCATGGGGCAAGTGTGCTCTAAAGTTCCTAATAGAGCTGGGTGAAAAGTTCATCATAGAAACCCAGGACCACAGGGCGACCAGCTTCCTCTTTCAGAGACTCAGTGTTGCGATCCAGAGAGGAAATGCCTGCAGCATTCTGGGTACGCGGCCCACCGCCGGGAAGCTGGACGAAGTATTCGAGATGTAGCTCTGAGTTACCTATGTTGTTTTACTTTCTATCGTATTTTTGTGAATGTTTTGTCAATGTATTTTGTCTTTAAATAAAATATATGTAAAATATAGGGGATGGTAGGAGAAAATTCTCAAACAGCTTCAGGGAGAACCTTGAGTTTTCCCTGAAGCAAGTTTATTCTTTTCTCTGAGGATGAGGGTCCCTAAAATAGTTTTAGAGCTGGTACCTCCCTACATTTTCTTAAAAAAAAAATTATATATATATATATATATATATATATATATATATATATATATATATATATATATATATATATATATATATATATATATATATATATATATATATATATAAATATATATATATATATATATATATATATATATATATATATATATATATATATATATATATATATATATATATATATATATATATATATATATATATATATATATATATATATATATATATATATATATATATATATATATATATATATATATATATATTTCACCGAATTTGTATGTGACGATTGGGACAGAAGAGTTTATAGTGTTACAATTTGAGATGAAGCCTCTTCTTTCCCCAGGAAACTTTCCAACATGTAAACATGTCATCAGCCAATCTAGACCACATCGTGTACTTCGACGTAACTTGAGGGACGAGGACCGTTTTGAAATCGACCCTGTATAAATTAAAGTACCTGGCAGAAAAGATGGCTGTACATATTGCTCACACTTTTGTTTACGCTAGAAATCATCCTGAAATTAAACAAACGTTGGTGGGCACGCACAGCCATGTTTATTCAATTATCTTTTTACGACGAAGGCAGTGCTTGCCGGAACTGTTTACATATTTTATCAAGATGTGCTAACATATCATCCACAGGATCTTTCTTCGTAATCTCGTTCACATCCGAATTTAAGATCTCGCTGCTTTCGAATGTTTCACGTGAAAGTTGGAGAGACTTCCCGGGAAATATATGAAAGACAACTTTACTACATGGCCAGGTCGTACGAGGAAGAACCATGAAAGAAAGAAACGGACAGAGCAAACCTGTTTTTAAGGGGACAACGTTTCGCTCTGTGTAGAGTTTTATTTAGTCACAGTATAAAGCCACAAGTTGCACAGTTTGTTAAAGCTTTGTATAGCTTTAAAAGATTCACTTTATAAAGCTTTGTATAGAACGATATGTTCCCTTGTCCTTTCTCCCTTACTGTGAGCACTTGGGCTATGCATGCAGAGGGGGAGAGAGTCTGCAGCAACGCTCACATTAAACACTCGGAAGACTTCGTAAATCAAATTAAAGATATTGATTTTAACGGCGGCAAGTTGTAAAGTTTGCATGTCGACTCTTTCAAGACGGTGGAGAATGTGGCACCCGAGATAAGGTGGCACCCGGGGGGCACATTATGTAAAGTGCCAGAGGACAGGAGGAGGGAGGGGCACGGATAGGGGTGAAGTGAATGTCTGTGATAGGGGGTGGCAGGGAAAACATGTGTAGGAAGGGGTCGGTGTGGGAGACGCCAGGTAGGTCTGTGTGGGAGGCAGCAAAGAGAGGGGTCAGTGCGTGTGGGAGAGAGGGTTTGTTGGGGGGCGGAGAGAGAGAGAGAGAGAGAGAGAGAGAGAGGGTCTGTGGGGAGAGGGAAAGGATTTATATACTCACAGATCTTTATTTTCGAGGGTCGAGTCTCAGCTCCTGTGTGGGAGGGCCTATACTCCACCTTGCATCGTCATCGCTTTATCGATAATCCGAAAATAAAATTCGGGTAAAGTGATATCCAAGTTATGATTTTTTCCCTCTCTTGGAATACAGTAATCAACTCCAACTCCGGATAAGACGATTGCTCACCTTCCAACTTTGCAAAAGACTATTGTTTACCTTACAACTCTGGATAAGATGACTGTTCACTTCGGATAAGATAATTATCTTCAATAATTCATTTAATTTCATTCATTCTAATTAATCACGTTCTTAGCGAAACTTGCGGGGAAGATATCTTAAACAACAACGATCGGAACCAGTGCCTAGAAAGGGTTAGCTCTGTTGCACTTATGACATGCTTGAGGTACATTCCCCTAAGGAAGAAAACAGAAGATGCAAACTGTAAAGAGAGAGATGCTTCCTTCTACAGGCGAAGGCAAGGAATCACAGAACTTCTCAAAGGAGCTAGACTATCTGGAATATAGAAATAGGCCCTGGCTAGATAAA
This sequence comes from Cherax quadricarinatus, assembly GCF_038502225.1. Lineage (NCBI taxonomy): Eukaryota > Metazoa > Arthropoda > Malacostraca > Decapoda > Parastacidae > Cherax > Cherax quadricarinatus. The sequence goes on along the minus strand of NC_091294.1, from coordinate 4,234,113 downwards.
TAGAAAATGTCGAACTTAAGGTAAATGAATCATACAGAATCCGGGAAACACAGAACTTAAGGCAGTGAACGAAACTGAAAGAAATCCAAAATATTTCTTTTCATATGACAAATCTAGGGCAAAAACGAGATGGGACTTACACCGATAACAGCAAAGAAATGAGTGATGCACTGAAATCTCAATATAACTCGGTGTTTAGTGAGCCGATAATCAGACTAAGGGTCGATAATCTAAATTATTTTTTTATGGACGAGACTCAAAATTTTGTTAATATCTCCAGAATTTCTGACATAACTCAACACCACTTTGAAAAAGCAATTAATGACATGCCCATGTACTCTGCCCCAGGCCCAGTCTCTTGGAACTCCATTTCATTAAGAACTGCAAGAAACCCCTTTCGGTGTGCCTTAAATATTCTATGGAGAGGAAGCATGGACACAAGGTTCATCCCACAGTCGCTAAAACAACGGATATAACCCAACTCCACAAAGGTGGCAGTACAACAACAGCAAAGAATTATATACCGATAACGCTAACGTCCCACATCATAAAAATCTTTGAAAGGGTTCTAAGAAGGAAGATCGCCATCCACAGGGATACCCAATAATTGCACAACCCAGGGCAGCATGGGTTTAGTGCAGGTGTCTCCTGCACCACTATGACATGGTCTCGGATACACTGGAGGACAAACAGAATGCCGATGTAGCATTCACATACTTTGCGAAAGCCTTCGACAAGTGCATTCATGTTATAATAGCACACAAAATTCGTGATAAAGGAATAACAGGAAAAATGGGTAGATGGATTATAACTTCCTAAGTAGAATAACACAAAGAGTATTAGTAAACATAATTAAGTCAGTGGCGGCTATAGTGAAAAGCTCTGTTTCGCAAGGCACAGCAATCGTTCATATTCTTTTCCTCATCCTCATATCAGACATAGATAGAGATGTAAACCATAGTACTGTGTCTTTGTTTGCTGACGATGCTAGAACCTGCATGAAAGTGTTATTCATTGAGGACATTGCAAATCTACAAGCGGATATAAAGCTAGTCTTCCAATGGGACACAGTAAATAATGTGAAGCTCAATTGGGGACGAATTTCAATTACTTCGTTATGGAAAACTTTAGGAAATAAAAGCTAGATCAGCGTATAAAACAAATTCTATCCACACAACAGAGCGGAAAACTAATATGAAGGACCTGGTGGTGATAATGTCAGAGGATCTCACTTTCAAAGGTCACAATAATGCCACTATCAAATTTGCTAGGAGAATGATACGATGAATAATGAGAACCTTTTAAACAAGGGATGCAAAGCTTATGATGATTCACTTTAAGTCGCTTACTCTCTCTAGGCTAGAATATGCTGTACACTGATGACCCCTTTCAAGGAGGCGATACTGTAAATCTGGAGAACAAACAAAGAACCTTTACTGAACACATAAGTACATCAAAACATCTCAATAGCTGGGACAATTTAAAGTCCCCTTAACCTGTACTCCTTGGAACGCAAGCGAGAAAGATACATCATAATTTACACCTGGAAAAATCCTTGAGGGACTATTCCCAAATCTACACACAGAAATCATTTTCCCTACAAAAGCAAAATATTCGACGGCGGTTCAACATCTTCCCAGAGAAAAGCAGGGGAACTTTGAGTTTACTAAGAGATAACACAATAAGTGTCAGGGGCTCAAGACAGTTCAACAGCCTCCCATCTACCATAAGGGGGTTCACCATTAGACCCCTGGGTGTCATCAAGAGGGAGCTGGGAAGATACCTAATGTCGGTATCAGACCAGCAGGGGTGTGGTACGTACGTTGGAGTACATGCGGTCATCAGTACCAGCCTAGTTGATGAGGTGATCAGGCACTGATCTACCGCGAGGCCATGTCATGGACCAGACCGCTGAAACATCATCTACGAAGACCTCAGGTAGATTTATTCATTTTATACATTTCATTCATTCATTTGGTTAATTAATTTCATTCATTCATTCGTTCATTCATTCATTTCATTAATTCGTCATTTATTCATTCATTCATCCACTCATTTAATCATCCATTCGTTTATTTCATTCATTTATTTATCCACTCATTCATTCAGCTCATTCATTCATTTAATTCATTCCTTTCTTTCATTCATTTCCCGTAGCTCGACTGCTAGAGCACTCACACACTGAGGTCCGTGGTTCGATCCCACGACGTTTTATCATAAGACACCTGTTGTCTATGATCAACGATCAGTTAAATTGGGCACCTGGATGTTAGTCGATTGGTATGGGTAGCATCCTGGGGGCAAAATTGACCTAATTTGCCCGAAATACTCTGCAAAACAAGCGGCTTTCTATATAGCAGTATGACATTGATGTCAGCTATGGTCTGTATACCTTGTACATGTACCCGTAGAAATAAAGATATTAATGATAATAATAATAATAATAATAATAATAATAATAATAATTATTATTATTATTATTATTATTATTATTATTATTATTATTATTATTATTATTATTATTATTATTATTCATTTCATTCGTTCACTAATTTCATTCATTCATTCATTCATTTCATTCATTTATTTTATTTATTTCATTTTTTCATTCCCTTCATTCATTCATTCCATTCATTCTTTCATTCCTTCCTTCATTCATTTTATTCATCCATTTCATTCAATCATTTATTTCATTCGATTCATTCATTTATTTTATTGCATTCCATTTCATTCCTTCATTCATTCATTTCATCCCATTCCATTTCATTCTTTTATTCATGTAGTTCCATTCATTCATTCATTCATTCTTTAATTCATTTATTCCATTCCATTTCATTCCATTTATTCATTCATTTATTTCATTCATTCATTTATTCATTCATTTCATTCCATTCATTCGTTCATTTATTTCATTCTGTTCCATTCTTTCATTCATTCATTTCATTCCATTCATTCTTTCAATCCATTCCTTCATTTCATTCCTTCATTCCATTCCTTCATTCATTCCTTCATCTCATTTATTCGTTCCATTCCTTCATTTCATTCATTCATTTCATTTCTTCATTCCATTCCTTAATCTTATTCATTCATCTCATTCCTTCATTCATTTCATTCGTCTCATTCCTTCATTACATTCCTTCATTCCATTCCTTCATCTCATTCATTCATCTCATTCATTCATTCCATTCCTTTATTTCATTCCTTCATTCCATTCCTTCATTCCATTCCTTCATTTCATTCCTTCATTCCATTCCTTCATTCCATTCCTTCATTTCATTCCTTCATTCCATTCCTTCATTCTATTCCTTCATTTCATTCCTTCATTCCATTCATTCATTTTATTCATTCATTTCATTCCTTCATTCCATTCCTTCATTTCATTCCTTCATTCCATTCCTTCATTCCATTCCTTCATTTCATTCCTTCATTCCATTCCTTCATTTTATTCCTTCATTCCATTCATTCATTTAATTCCTTCATTTCATTCCTCCATTCCATTCCTTCATTTCATTCTTTCATTCCATTCCTTCATTTCATTCCTTCATTCCATTCCTTCATTCCATTCCTTCATTCCATTCCTTCATTCCATTCCTTCATTTCACTCCTTCATTCCATTAATTCATTTCATTCCTTCATTTCATTCCTTCATTTCCATTCCTTCATTTCATTCCTTCATTCCATTCCTTCATTCCATTCCTTCGTTCCATTCCTTCATCTCATTCATTCATTCTATTCATTCATTTTATTAGTTCTTGGTTTTATATTCACAAAATATTTTGTGAAAGAAACCAAAACAAATAATAATAGGTTTGACTTTCACTTCTTTCTTTAGCAGTGACAGCGCGCGATTGTTTAATTGTTTCTTTCACTGTGACTTCATTCTTTATTCTCCTCAGTAAGAATGAAGATTTCCTCCCCCTCCCCCTTTCCTTCTCTTTCTCCCAGCCATTTGGTAAATTAGTCAAATTGGTCAAATGCCTTGACTGGAGGATACAAGTGGAGGGAGACCCTCCCTCCCTCTCTCAGTCTTCTGGAGATACAAGTGGAGGGAGGTCCTCCCTCCCTCTCTCTCTCTTCTGGGGGATACAAGTGGAGGGAGGTCCTCCCTCTCTCTCTCTCTCTCTCTCTTCTGGAGGATGCAAGTGGAAGGATTTTCTCCCTCCCTCTCTCTCTCTTCTGGAGGATACAAGTGGAGGGAGGTCCTCCCTTCCTCTCTCTCTCTGTCTTCTGAAGGATACAAGTGGAGGGAGGTCCTCCCTCCCTCACTCTCTCTCTCTCTCTTCTGGAGGACACAAGTGGGGAGAGGTTCTCCCTCCCTGTCTCTCTCTCTCTTCTGGAAGACACAAGTGGAGGGAAGTTCTCCATCTCACTCTCTCTATCTTCTGGAGGTCACAGATGGAGGGAAGTCCTCCCTCCGTCTCTTCCTTCCTCTGTTCTGGAGGTCACAAGTGGAGGAAGGTCCTCCCTCCCTCTCTTCTGGAGCACAGAAGTGGAGCTCTCCAATTGTGTCCTTCAAGAGAAAGAGGAAAAAGGTGTTCTCCCCTCCCTCCCCCCGGTGGACACAAGTGGAGGGAGAAGGGGTGAAGCATGCGCTCTTCTTCCTGGAGGGCAAGAGTGAAGGGCAAGAGTAGGAAGAGGAAGATTGCTGTTTGCCTTCCTCTTGTTTGGTCCAGGGATCATTGGCCCTCACCCTCCGGGACCAGAGTACCAAGGGACTGGTCTGTCAGGCTGTTGGTGCTCGCTGCGCCCAGTTAGACATAGGTATCACAGCTTGGTTGACCAGGAACTACTTAAAGAAATATGTGAAATTCCCTCTAGGTGACTGTTCGAAACCTTTCGAGAATTCCTCGTTGACTGGGACTGTGATACAACAATAATCTTTAACCCCTGATACTTATTAGTGTGTTTATTGCACACACATCGTAAGAAGTAATTTCATTGTGAAGATATGGAATTACTCCCTCCAGTATCTTCCAGGTAAAAATTATCAAATATATTTCTCCCTAGCAGTTCGAATTAGACATTAACAATTAATTAGGCGTTTGAATTAATACCTGTAGTAAAATTTCTGTCTTCATTATATCACTCTGCAACCTCTGTCTTCTTAGGTGGTTGAAAGTACGCAGCAACATTCCAATCTATAGAGAACAGCGTCTCGAGTTATCATTTTTTATTGCGTTGTAAATGGTGCACAATTCTAATACTAACAAACTGATGAGCAAAAAAACTATGTACAGAACTTAGGCAATTTTATTGTCGAAATGTCTTGCCTGCGCAACAATCTTCTCCAGGAAAAAAAGGTGATTATATAACACTAGAGAACGTAGAGAATAATAAAACACAATATCGTGACTGGAACAACTCACAGTTAGAGTAGAGGTCCAGAGGTAAATTTGGAATCATTAGTTCCTTGGCCTTCTTTGGTGGTCAGTCACTTAGCCTAAATCAGAGGCATGATGTCAAGGACATGTAAATTAGATCTAAAAGTAAGGTGTAGTTGCTTGTGACTCATTTTTATTGTCCCTGGTGTTATAATCACCTGTATTTGACTGAAGATGACTGCTAAGCAGGTGATATATTTCAATAATAAAGATTTCTAAGTGTTCAGCATATACCTTACTCATTAACATTTCTTGTTTAGATGGTTGAAAGTTATCCTGCCTATTGTTGTCTTTGCTATGATTACTCCCGAGTTCCTTGCAATCCTAATTCATTCGATGGAGTTGTCTGAATGGATGTTGCATTACTATGCTTTTTGTAAATTTCTAGTTTTCTGGGTTAAGCAGCTGTGATCCACTGGATGACTTGGCATACATTATATCGAAAATTTGGTGAGTGTTTGATGGATGCCAATCTCATACAAATTATAGTACAGTGTAAAGAGGATGCTATAGTGTTTTCTATAGTTTGTATTTTTATAAATGTCAGATATAAGAAGCAGACCCTAAAATTTTTTTTTTTTAATTATTACGTTTTAGGAACTATTGTTTATTAAGTCGAAGATCGCCCTTCATACATTTTCAGTTATTCCCTTTTACACTTTTTTTTATCCCACTATATAATGATCACATTTTTCTGTGAACTTTGTATTATCCAGAGATTATAAAAAAACATGTGTCAGTAATGTAACACAGAAACAGGAGCATTTAGCCATAAATCTTTGTGTCCTGGAAGGGTAAATATTGTAATTTGGTGTGTTGGGAAGTGTGAAAACTGGGTAGTGTGATAACTGGGTAGTGTGATAACTGGGTAGTGTGATAACTGGGTAGTGTGATAACTGGGTAGTGTGATAACTGGGTAGTGTGATAACTGAGAAGTGTGATAACTGGGAAGTGTGATAACTGGGAAGTGTGATAACTGGGTAGTGTGATAACTGGGTAGTGTGATAACTGAGAAGTGTGATAACTGAGAAGTGTGATAACTGAGAAGTGTGATAACTGAGAAGTGTGATAACTGGGTAGTGTGATAACTGGGTAGTGTGATAACTGGGTAGTGTGATAACTGGGTAGTGTGATAACTGGGAAGTGTGATAACTGAGAAGTGTGATAACTGGGTAGTGTGATAACTGAGAAGTGTGATAACTGGGTAGTGTGATAACTGAGAAGTGTGATAACTGAGAAGTGTGATAACTGGGTAGTGTGATAACTGGGTAGTGTGATAACTGGGTAGTGTGATAACTGGGTAGTGTGATAACTGGGTAGTGTGATAACTGGGTAGTGTGAAAACTGGGAAGTGTGGTAACTGGGTAGTGTGATAACTGGGTAGTGTGATAACTGGGAAGTGTGATAACTGGGAAGTGTGATAACTGGGTAGTGTGATAACTGGGTAGTGTGATAACTGGGAAGTGTGATAACTGGGAAGTGTGATAACTGGGTAGTGTGATAACTGGGTAGTGTTATAACTGGGAAGTGTGAAAACTGGGAAGTGTGGTAACTGGGTAGTGTGATAACTGGGTAGTGTGATAACTGGGAAGTGTGATAACTGGGAAGTGTGATAACTGGGTAGTGTGATAACTGGGTAGTGTGATAACTGGGTAGTGTGATAACTGGGTAGTGTGATAACTGGGTAGTGTGAAAACTGGGAAGTGTGGTAACTGGGTAGTGTGATAACTGGGAAGTGTGATAACTGAGAAGTGTGATAACTGGGAAGTGTGATAACTGGGTAGTGTGATAACTGGGTAGTGTGATAACTGGGTAGTGTGATAACTGGGAAGTGTGATAACTGAGAAGTGTGATAACTGGGTAGTGTGATAACTGAGAAGTGTGATAACTGAGAAGTGTGATAACTGGGTAGTGTGATAACTGGGTAGTGTGATAACTGGGTAGTGTGAAAACTGGGAAGTGTGGTAACTGGGTAGTGTGATAACTGGGTAGTGTGATAACTGGGAAGTGTGATAACTGGGAAGTGTGATAACTGGGTAGTGTGATAACTGGGTAGTGTGATAACTGGGTAGTGTGATAACTGGGTAGTGTGATAACTGGGTAGTGTGAAAACTGGGAAGTGTGGTAACTGGGTAGTGTGATAACTGGGAAGTGTGATAACTGAGAAGTGTGATAACTGGGAAGTGTGATAACTGGGTAGTGTGATAACTGGGTAGTGTGATAACTGGGTAGTGTGATAACTGGGAAGTGTGATAACTGAGAAGTGTGATAACTGGGTAGTGTGATAACTGGGTAGTGTGATAACTGGGTAGTGTGATAACTGGGTAGTGTGAAAACTGGGAAGTGTGGTAACTGGGTAGTGTGATAACTGGGAAGTGTGATAACTGAGAAGTGTGATAACTGGGAAGTGTGATAACTGGGTAGTGTGATAACTGGGTAGTGTGATAACTGGGTAGTGTGATAACTGGGAAGTGTGATAACTGAGAAGTGTGATAACTGGGTAGTGTGATAACTGAGAAGTGTGATAACTGAGAAGTGTGATAACTGGGTAGTGTGATAACTGGGTAGTGTGATAACTGGGTAGTGTGAAAACTGGGAAGTGTGGTAACTGGGTAGTGTGATAACTGGGTAGTGTGATAACTGGGAAGTGTGATAACTGGGAAGTGTGATAACTGGGTAGTGTGATAACTGGGTAGTGTGATAACTGGGTAGTGTGATAACTGGGTAGTGTGATAACTGGGTAGTGTGAAAACTGGGAAGTGTGGTAACTGGGTAGTGTGATAACTGGGAAGTGTGATAACTGAGAAGTGTGATAACTGGGAAGTGTGATAACTGGGTAGTGTGATAAATGGGTAGTGTGATAACTGGGTAGTGTTATAACTGGGAAGTGTGATAATTGAGAAGTGTGATAACTGGGAAGTGTGATAACTGGGAAGTGTGATAAGTGGGAAGTGTGATAACTGGGAAGTGTGGTAACTGGGTAGTGTGATAACTGGGTAGTGTGATAACTGGGAAGTGTGATAACTGGGTAGTGTGATAACTGGGAAGTGTGATAACTGAGAAGTGTGATAACTGGGAAGTGTGATAACTGGGTAGTGTGATAACTGGGTAGTGTGATAACTGGGTAGTGTGATAACTGGGAAGTGTGATAACTGAGAAGTGTGATAACTGGGAAGTGTGATAACTGGGAAGTGTGATAACTGGGAAGTGTGATAACTGGGAAGTGTGGTAACTGGGTAGTGTGATAACTTGGTAGTGTGATAACTGGGAAGTGTGATAACTGGGTAGTGTGATAACTGGGAAGTGTGATAACTGGGTAGTGTGATAACTGGGTAGTATGATAACTGGGTAGTGTGATAACTGGGTAGTGTGATAACTGGGTAGTGTGATAACTGGGTAGTGTGATAACTGGGAAGTGTGATAACTGGGTAGTGTGATAACTGGGTAGTGTGATAACTGGCTAGAGTGATAACTGGGTAGTGTGATAACTGGGAAGTGTGATAACTGGGTAGTGTGATAATTGGGTAGTGTTATAACTGGGTAGTGTGATAACTGGGAAGTGTGATAACTGGGTAGTGTGATAACTGGGTAGTGTGATAACTGTGTAGTGTGATAACTGGGAAGTGTGATAACTGGGTAGTGTGATAACTGGGTAGTGTGATAACTGGGTAGTGTGATAACTGGGTAGTGTGATAACTGGGAAGTGTGATAACTGGGTAGTGTGATAACTGTGTAGTGTGATAACTGGGTAGTGTGATAACTGGGTAGTGTGATAACTGGGTAGTGTGATAACTGGGTAGTGTGATAATTGGGTAGTGTGATAACTGGGAAGTGTGATAACTGAGAAGTGTGATAACTGGGTAGTGTGATAACTGGGAAGTGTGATAACTGGGTAGTGTGATAACTGGGAAGTGTGATAACTGGGAAGTGTGATAACTGGGTAGTGTGATAACTGGGAAGTGTGATAACTGGGAAGTGTGATAACTGGGAAGTGTGATTACTGGGTAGTGTGATAACTGGGAAGTGTGATAACTGGGAAGTGTGATACCTGGGTAGTGTGATAACTGGGAAGTGTGACAACTGGGTAGTGTGATAACTGTGTAGTGTGATAACTGGGTAGTGTGATAACTGGGTAGTGTGATAACTGGGTAGTGTGATAACTGGGTAGTGTGATAATTGGGTAGTGTGATAACTGGAAAGTGTGATAACTGGGAAGTGTGATAACTGGGTAGTGTGATAACTGGGTAGTGTGATAAGTGGGAAGTGTGATAACTGTGTAGTGTGATAACTGGGTAGTGTGATAACTGGGAAGTGTGATAACTGGGAAGTGTGATAACTGGGTAGTGTGATAACTGGGAAGTGTGATAACTGGGTAGTGTGATAACTGTGTAGTGTGATAACTGGGTAGTGTGAAAACTGGGTAGTGTGATAACTGGGTAGTGTGATAACTGGGTAGCGTGATAACTGGGTAGTGTGATAACTGGGAAGTGTGATAACTGGGTAGTGTGATAACTGGGAAGTGTGATAACTGGGTAGTGTGATAACTGGGTAGTGTGATAACTGGGTAGTGTGATAACTGGGAAGTGTGATAACTGGGTAGTGTGATAACTGGGTAGTGTGATAAATGGGTAGTGTGATAACTGGGTAGTGTGATAACTGGGTAGTGTGATAACTGGGTAGTGATAACTGGATAGCGTGATAACTGGGAAGTGTGATAACTGGGTAGTGTGATAACTGGGTAGTGTGATAACTGGGTAGTGTGATAACTGGGAAGTGTGGTAACTGGGTAGTGTGATAACTGGGTAGTGTGATAACTGGGAAGTGTGATAACTGGGAAGTGTGATAACTGGGTAGTGTGATAACTGGGTAGTGTGATAACTGGGTAGTGTGATAACTGGGTAGTGTGATAACTGGGTAGTGTGAAAACTGGGAAGTGTGGTAACTGGGTAGTGTGATAACTGGGAAGTGTGATAACTGAGAAGTGTGATAACTGGGAAGTGTGATAACTGGGTAGTGTGATAAATGGGTAGTGTGATAACTGGGTAGTGTTATAACTGGGAAGTGTGATAATTGAGAAGTGTGATAACTGGGAAGTGTGATAACTGGGAAGTGTGATAAGTGGGAAGTGTGATAACTGGGAAGTGTGGTAACTGGGTAGTGTGATAACTGGGTAGTGTGATAACTGGGAAGTGTGATAACTGGGTAGTGTGATAACTGGGAAGTGTGATAACTGAGAAGTGTGATAACTGGGAAGTGTGATAACTGGGTAGTGTGATAACTGGGTAGTGTGATAACTGGGTAGTGTGATAACTGGGAAGTGTGATAACTGAGAAGTGTGATAACTGGGAAGTGTGATAACTGGGAAGTGTGATAACTGGGAAGTGTGATAACTGGGAAGTGTGGTAACTGGGTAGTGTGATAACTGGGTAGTGTGATAACTGGGAAGTGTGATAACTGGGTAGTGTGATAACTGGGAAGTGTGATAACTGGGTAGTGTGATAACTGGGTAGTATGATAACTGGGTAGTGTGATAACTGGGTAGTGTGATAACTGGGTAGTGTGATAACTGGGTAGTGTGATAACTGGGAAGTGTGATAACTGGGTAGTGTGATAACTGGGTAGTGTGATAACTGGCTAGAGTGATAACTGGGTAGTGTGATAACTGGGAAGTGTGATAACTGGGTAGTGTGATAATTGGGTAGTGTTATAACTGGGTAGTGTGATAACCGGGAAGTGTGATAACTGGGTAGTGTGATAACTGGGTAGTGTGATAACTGTGTAGTGTGATAACTGGGAAGTGTGATAACTGGGTAGTGTGATAACTGGGTAGTGTGATAACTGGGTAGTGTGATAACTGGGTAGTGTGATAACTGGGAAGTGTGATAACTGGGTAGTGTGATAACTGTGTAGTGTGATAACTGGGTAGTGTGATAACTGGGTAGTGTGATAACTGGGTAGTGTGATAACTGGGTAGTGTGATAATTGGGTAGTGTGATAACTGGGAAGTGTGATAACTGAGAAGTGTGATAACTGGGTAGTGTGATAACTGGGAAGTGTGATAACTGGGTAGTGTGATAACTGGGAAGTGTGATAACTGGGAAGTGTGATAACTGGGTAGTGTGATAACTGGGAAGTGTGATAACTGGGAAGTGTGATAACTGGGAAGTGTGATTACTGGGTAGTGTGATAACTGGGAAGTGTGATAACTGGGAAGTGTGATACCTGGGTAGTGTGATAACTGGGAAGTGTGACAACTGGGTAGTGTGATAACTGTGTAGTGTGATAACTGGGTAGTGTGATAACTGGGTAGTGTGATAACTGGGTAGTGTGATAACTGGGTAGTGTGATAATTGGGTAGTGTGATAACTGGGAAGTGTGATAACTGGGAAGTGTGATAACTGGGTAGTGTGATAACTGGGTAGTGTGATAAGTGGGAAGTGTGATAACTGTGTAGTGTGATAACTGGGTAGTGTGATAACTGGGAAGTGTGATAACTGGGAAGTGTGATAACTGGGTAGTGTGATAACTGGGAAGTGTGATAACTGGGTAGTGTGATAACTGTGTAGTGTGATAACTGGGTAGTGTGAAAACTGGGTAGTGTGATAACTGGGTAGTGTGATAACTGGGTTGCGTGATAACTGGGTAGTGTGATAACTGGGAAGTGTGATAACTGGGTAGTGTGATAACTGGGAAGTGTGATAACTGGGTAGTGTGATAACTGGGTAGTGTGATAACTGGGTAGTGTGATAACTGGGAAGTGTGATAACTGGGTAGTGTGATAACTGGGTAGTGTGATAAATGGGTAGTGTGATAACTGGGTAGTGTGATAACTGGGTAGTGTGATAACTGGGTAGTGATAACTGGATAGCGTGATAACTGGGAAGTGTGATAACTGGGTAGTGTGATAACTGGGTAGTGTGATAACTGGGTAGTGTGATAACTGGGTAGTGTGATAACTGGGTAGTGTGATAACTGGGTAGTGTGATAACTGGGTAGTGTGATAACTGGGTAGTGTGATAACTGGGAAGTGTGATAACTGGGTAGTGTGATAACTGGGTAGTGTGATAACTGGGAAGTGTGATAACTGGGAAGTGTGATAACTGGGAAGTGTGATAACTGGGAAGTGTGATAACTGGGTAGTGTGATAACTGGGAAGTGTGATAACTGGGAAGTGTGATAACTGGGAAGTGTGATAACTGGGAAGTGTGATAACTGGGAAGTGTGATAACTGGGAAGTGTGATAACTGGGAAGTGTGATAACTGGGAAGTGTGATAACTGGGAAGTGTGATAACTGGGAAGTGTGATAACTGGGAAGTGTGATAACTGGGAAGTGTGATAACTGGGAAGTGTGATAACTGGGAAGTGTGATAACTGGGTAGTGTGAAAACTCGTGTCTGAACGATATAGAACATTTGAGACATTTGACAATATATTCACACAGTGTTCTGTGTATGGCAGAAGTTAGGTGAGTGAAGGAGTCGCATCTAAGATGTTACGTAGTCTAGAAAACCGACAAATTCAATAATGAGACACGTGCAACATTTTAGAATATTTATGGAGGAAACGTTTCGCCAGCCAGTGACTTCTTCAGTCCTGTACAGAGAATTATACACAAATAATCCGCGGATTAACTGTGTATTGTTCCTGTTACGGTATTGTGCCATTTTGTTCTTTAATACAGAGAAGAACTGTGGAGGATGAGGAGTGTGAGGTAATCAGTCCCTCAGCTTAGAGTCGATGTGTTCAGTCCATCAATCTTGAATGATGAATTTAACACATAGACTCCAGGCTGAGGGACTGATTACCTCAAACTACCCTTCATCTTCCACCGTTCTTCTCTGTATTGGACTGAAGAAGCCACTGGCTGGCGAAACGTTTCCTCATTAAAGATCCCCAAATAGTGCACAGTACCTTAGATGCTTCTGTAGAACTAGAAGTGAGAGAAACGAATGTTAACCATCACCCCTTCCTCTGTCCTTCCTCCCTCCTTCCTCCCTCTTTCTTCCCAGGAGGATACGAATGGAGGTTGTGGAGAGAAAGTTCTTGCTCTTCCTGTAGAAGACACGACGAAGACACAGGTGGAAGTTAGGAGATGTAGAAGGGAAGAGAAGGATCTCAGATGACTTCCCCTCCCACCCCTACCTTCGTGAGAGACCGAGTGGTGAAGAAATAGAAGGGATCTTTGCCCCCTCCTTCCCCTACCTCTCTTAATCACTCATTCCATCCACCCTCATCATCTTCTCATGCAGCTGGAAGGTGGTGTAGGGTAAGAGGGAAAGTGGTTAAGAAACGAGATAGAAGAAAGCGAAGATTGAAGTGAAGAGAGGGGAAGATGGAAAGGAAAAAGGAAAAGAAGGGAAGATTGGAAGGAAGAAGGAAGAGAAGGGAAGATCAGAAGGAAGAAGAAGGAAGAGAGGGAAAGATGGAGACGAAGAAGGAAGAAGGAAGAAAGAGGAAGATAGGAAGGAGATAGAAGATAGGGGAAGATGGAAAGGAATGAAAACGAAGAGAGGGGAAGATGGAAAGAATGAAAAGGAAGAGAGGGAAGAGGAAGTTATCAGCTTCCAATACTCCTAAGTGGGGAGAGGGGAGCTGGAAGAGAAAATGTTGTAAGTTTGCTCCTCTCTCTCTCTCTCTCTCTCTCTCTCTCTCTCTCTCTCTCTCTCTCTCTCTCTCTTTCTCTGAGTTATTGCAACCAGGGTCACTTGCTAATACACATAAATGACGTACCACATGGGACTGAGTCTTTGTGTCTGTGTCTGTGTCTGCCGACGATATAAAATGTCTGCGAGGGATGAGAATAGAAGAGAACAAAGATAGACTCCAGGGAGTCCTGGACAAGTTGCAGACGTGGTTCAGTAAGTAGCTGTTGGAGCTCAAGACAAGGAAATGTGTGGTCATGTAGACCTGAGAAGGAGAGGGAAGACTACAGAGTATAGCCTGGGAAATGAGATGTATAAATTATAAAATGATAAAAATCTGGATTTTAGGATACTATCGATCAGGAGGAGATACACAGGAGGTACACGGGAGGCACACGGGAGGAATACAGGAGGTACAAGGGAGGTACATGGGAGGTATACAGGAGGTACACAGTAGGTATACGGGAGATACACAGGAGTTACACGGGAGGTACACAGGTGGTATACAGGAGGTACACAGGTGGCATACAGGAGGTACACAGGTGGCATACAGGAGGTACACAGGTGGTACACAGGAGGTACACAGGAAGTATACATGAACATTACATTTCCAGTAGCATATGTAGGATCAAGAGTAATCAGAAGAGAATTCACGATATTTAGCCAATAAACCTTCATAATTTAAAACACGACATGTGTTAGGCTCAACATCGAGGTCGTAACACCAGCGTGGAGCCTCACCGCTTCGTCGATCACGAGCAGAAAGTCGAAAAAGTTTAAAGTTTTGCAACCAAACAAGTTCCAGAGTTGAGAGTATTTCATTATTAGAAGCGACTGAAGAAACTGAGCCTAATGACTCTGCCGAAGACCACTAGAAAAGACTTTATAACAATGTATAAAGTTTTACGTTAAATTGATACGACAGACAGGAAAAGACAGCAAAAGGTTCGGGAACATGAATACACATGTTGAAGCTGAAGACATAGATGCTAGGAAGTACTTTTTTAGTCTTGGTGGTTGAAAACTGGAATATGTTGAATAAGAAATGGTGAAGGAACACTATATAAACAGCTTGAAGAGTAGGTATGATGAGGCACAAGGTGCAAAAAATTATTAATACTGATCGAAGCAGTCTAGGTGGAACCAGGAGTTGAGATTCGAGCCCCTCAAACAAAGTTCGGTGAGTATATTTCGATAAGTAAACACACACACACGCATATATAAACACACACACACACACACACACACACACACACACACACACACACACACAAACACACACACACACACACACACAAGAGAAGAGAAGAGAAGAGCTCACTCGAGCAGAGCAAAGTTACTGGTAATGGGCGATTTCAACCACAGGGAGATCGACTGGGAAAACCTGGAGCCACATGGGGGTCCCGAAACATGGAGAGCCAAGATGATGGATGTGGTACTTGAAAACCTCATGCATCAACATGTCAGGGACACAACCAGAGAGAGAGGGGAGGATGAGCCAGCAAGACTGGATCTTGTGTTCACCCTGAGTAGTTCAGACATTGAGGATATCACTTACGAGAGGCCCCTTGGAGCTAGCGATCATGTGGTTCTGAGTTTTGACTATATAGTAGAGTTACAAGTGGAGAAGGTAACAGGAACTGAAGGGGACAGGCCAAACTATAAAAGGGGGGACTACACAGGTATGAGAAACTTCCTGCAGGAGGTTCAGTGGGACAGAGAAATGGTAGGAAAATCAGTAAACGAGATGATGGAATATGTGGCAACAAAGTGCAAGGAGGCAGAGGAAAGTTTTGTTCCCAAGGGAAACAGAAATAATAGGAAGACCAAAACGAGTCCTTGGTTTACCCGAAGGTGTAGGGAGGCAAAAACTAAGTGCAACAGAGAATGGAAAAGGTACAGGAGGCATAGGACCCAGGAAAACAAGGAGATTAGTAGAAGAGCCAGAAACGAGTATGCACAGATAAGGAGGGAGGCCCAGCGACAGTATGAAAACGACATAGCATCGAAAGTCAAATCTGACCCGAAACTGCTGTATAGCCACATTAGGAGGAAAACAACAGTCAAGGACCAGGTGATAAGGCTGAGGAAAGAAGGTGGAGAACTCACAAGAAACGATCAAGAGGTATGTGAGGAGCTCAACACGAGATTTAAGGAAGTATTTACAGTAGAGACAGGAAGGACTCTGGGGGGACAGACCAGATGGGGACACCAGCAAGGAATACACCAACAAGTGTTGGACGACATACATACAGATGAGGAGGAGGTGAAGAAACTGCTAAGGGACATCGATACCTCAAAGGCAATGGGACCGGACAACATCTCCCCGTGGGTCCTTAGAGAGGGAGCAGATATGTTGTGCGTGCCACTTACCACAATCTTCAACACATCCCTGGAAACTGGGCAACTACCTGAGGTATGGAAAACGGCAAATGTAGTTCCCACTTTTAAAAAAGGAGACAGAAAAGAGGCACTAAACTATAGACCTGTGTCATTGACGTGTATAGTATGAAAAATTATGGAGAAGATTATCAGGAGGAGAGTGGTGGAGGACCTGGAACGGAACAGGAGTATAAATGCCAACCAGCACGGATTCACGGAAGGCAAATCCTGTGTCACAAACCTTCTGGAGTTTTATGATAAAATAACAGAAGTAAGACAAGAGAGAGAGGGGTGGGTTGATTGCATCTTCTTGGACTGCAAGAAGGCCTTTGACACAGTTCCTCACAAGAGATTAGTGCAGAAGCTAGAGCATCAGGCGCATATAACAGGAAGGGCACTGCAATGGATCAGAGAATACCTGACAGGGAGGCAACAACGAGTCATGGTACGTAATGATGTATCACAGTGGGCACCTGTGACGAGCGGGGTCCCACAGGGGTCGGTCCTAGGACCAGTGCTATTTTTGGTATATGTGAACGACATGACGGAAGGGTTAGACTCAGAAGTGTCCCTGTTTGCAGATGATGTGAAGTTAATGAGGAGAATTAAATCTGATGAGGACCAGGCAGGACTTCAAAGAGACCTGGACAGACTGGACACCTGGTCCAGCAAATGGCTTCTCGAATTTAATCCTGCCAAATGCAAAGTCATGAAGATAGGGGAAGGGCACAGAAGACCACAGACAGAGTATAGGCTAGGTGGCCAAAGACTGCAAACCTCACTCAAGGAGAAAGATCTTGGGGTGAGTATAACACCGAGCATGTCTCCGGAAGCACACATCAATCAGATAACTGCTGCAGCATATGGGCGCCTGGCAAACCTGAGAACAGCATTCCGATACCTTAGTAAGGAATCATTCAAGACACTGTACACCGTGTATGTCAGGCCCATACTGGAGTATGCAGCACCTGTTTGGAACCCGCACTTGATAAAGCACGTCAAGAAACTAGAGAAAGTACAAAGGTTTGCGACAAGGTTAGTTCCAGAGCTAAGGGGAATGTCCTATGAAGAAAGATTAAGGGAAATCGGCCTGACGACACTGGAGGACAGGAGGGTCAGGGGAGACATGATAACGACATATAAAATACTGCGTGGAATAGACAAGGTGGACAAAGACAGGATGTTCCAGGGAGGGGACACAGAAACAAGAGGCCACAATTGGAAGTTGAAGACACAAATGAGTCAGAGAGATAGTAGGAAGTATTTCTTCAGTCATAGAGTTGTAAGGCAGTGGAATAGCCTAGAAAATGACGTAGTGGAGGCAGGAACCATACACAGTTTTAAGACGAGGTTTGATAAAGCTCATGGAGCGGGGAGAGAGAGGGCCTAGTAGCAACCGGTGAAGAGGCGGGGCCAGGAGCTAGGACTCGACCCCTGCAACCACAAATAGGTGAGTACAAATAGGTGAGTACACACACACACACACACGCACAACTCGACCCCTGCAACTACATATAGCTGAGTACATACATAAATTAAGAAGACTAAACAATCAGTCAACTGGAGATAGATAAGAGACAGAGAGAGACACAAACCAAGAAAGTCCAGGAGATGAGAAGAAAATAGAAACGGTAAATGACTCTGGAGAATTAAAGGTAGAGGAGGAAACCTTGATGGGACAGGAAGAAGAGAACATGATGCACAGAGCTCTCATGGTTCTCAGGTTAAATGAAGACAGAGAACCTGAGACTGAGAGCAAAGGAAGAAGGCAAAAGGAGGAGGAAGAAATGGAAAATCTGATGTAGTATATAGGAGCTACAAGTGAGATAAGCAAAATCTGTGTTCTTCGGCAAGGTATGTAAGCAGAAGGAAAGATGAGGCTACTGTGAATTCTGTTTACTGGACCAGAAGCAAGGAGCCTAGTTATAAGAAGGAAATCAAGTCTGACGGGATCTCGCAAATTCGACAGTTTATATCAAGGAA
The DNA here is from genome assembly GCF_038502225.1 of Cherax quadricarinatus. Classification (NCBI taxonomy): domain Eukaryota; kingdom Metazoa; phylum Arthropoda; class Malacostraca; order Decapoda; family Parastacidae; genus Cherax; species Cherax quadricarinatus. Next base: position 4,215,724 of record NC_091294.1, on the reverse strand, counting down.
AGTAAGATGGAGGCACAGAGAAAGGCAGAAAGAGAGTCATGGAAATGAAGAATGAAGCAAAAGAGGAACAGAACAGGGAACAAGCCAATTGTTTCAGAAGAGGAGGAACAACAAACAGTCATTGAAAGGCCCCAACACCTTCAGAAGTTAAATAAGAATGGAGCATGCCCAGAGAAGAGCAAGAAATAAAAGAATTAAACTGTGGTTCTCAAATGTAGATGGAGTCACTAATAAAAATGACATCACGAGAGAAAGATTTGGAGAAAATCCTGATATTATAGCTATTATAGAGACGAGGCTCTCGGGAATAATAACAAATACGATATTCCCAGAGGCTACCGAACAAGAAAAGAACGGGAAAACAGAGGTGCAGGAGGAGTAGCAATGACTATTAGAAAGCACTAGAGATTTGAGGTACTAGGTAACCTGGAAACAGTTGATTTCATAAATTATGAAGCAAGTTCTATAATGTCCAGAAAGACGAAAGTGATAGTGGTTGTGATACACAAAGCACTAGAAAACATCAAGAGACCACCAGAGGAGTATGATCTGAATAACAGAACAATGATTTACAAACAGGAGACAGTGGCAGAGAGCAAGAAGCTAACCTCTACTACTAGTACTAGGATATACCAACCTTTACACTAGTACTAGGACATACCGACCTTTATGGAGGCAATAATGAAGAACTTTCCGAGACATCATGTCAAGGAAACAAGAGCGAGGGGAGATGAACCAGCAAGACTTGACCTGGTTTATGCACATAATTATTATGACTTGCCCTAGGTGCCAACGATCATGGGAATAGAAAAGAAATAGAGGAAGCGAGAACAGAAAATCAGACTAAAGATGGAGTGAGAAACCTTCTGAGGGATGTGCAATGAAAAGACAAATAGAGGACAAAACTGTACAAGAAACGACGAAGTAATGAAGGCAAAGTGCCAGAAGGCAAAGGAAGAATTTGTAATGAACGCAATGACAGAAAACAAGAAAAAAACAGGAGAAAAGCCATGGCCCATTCAAGAATGTAGAGAGGCAAAGGAGAAGAGCAAGAAGGCTTGGAAGAAATACAGAATAAAACAAACCATAGAAAACCTGTTGCCAAACAGAAGAGCTAGAGAAGCTGAAAGTCAGTTTGAAAAGTACAGCATCAAAGGCCAAAATTGAAGCAAAGTTACTACACAGCCACATAAGAAAAAATCAACTATGAAGAACCAAGTGACAACTCTGCAGAAGGATAATAAGACACTTATATGAATTGACAGTGGAGTATAAAAGGAACTTAACGAAAGAATAAGTGATCTTTACTGACGAAACTGGCGAGTTACCAGAATGCACTGTTACCATAACAACAAAAGTTGCTAAAAAAAGCATCAGCACAAAATAAGAAGATGTAATGAGACTACCAAGAGGGCTTCATGCAACAAAAGCAATGGAACCAAACAATATTTCACCGTGGGTACTGAGAGAAAGAGCAGATGCGTATGATCTAATAACAAAGGTATTCAGCCACTATCTCCTTTCAGAATAAATGCAAGAAAGAGGCAAATGTGGTCCCTATATATACAAAAATGGGGACAGAGCCATTGAACTACATTCATACTGTAACATGCATACTGTTAAAAAGTTCTAGAGAAGATAATAAGAAAAGGACATTGGCGCACTTGGAGAGAAGATTCTTTAGAGAATGCAAGCACAGATTTATGGATGGAAAAGCCTGTCTTACAAATTTGTTGAGGTTGTTCGAGGTGTCAGATAGATAAAACAAGAAAGACATTGCTGGGCGAAATGCATATGCACAAGTAAGACGGGAGGCCCAGTGACAATACGAAAATGCATTGCAGGGGCGAAAGCCAAATCTGACCCGAAGCTGTTGTACAGACACATCAGGAGGAAAACAACAGTCAAGGACCAGGTAATCAGGTTGAAGAAGGAAGGAGGGGAGATCATAAGAAACGACCGCGAAGTAGGCGAGGAGCTCAACATGAGATTGAAAGAAGTGTTCACAGAGGAGACAGAAGGGACTCCAGAAAGACAAAGAGGTGGGATACACCTTCAGCTGTTGGACACAATACATACAACCGAGGAAGAAGTGAAGAGGCTGCTAAGCGAGCTAGATACCTCAAAGGCGATGCGGCTGGATAACATCTCTCCATGGGTCCTGAGAGAGGGAGCAGAGGCGCTATGTGTACCACTAACAACAATCTTCAACACATCTATCAAAACAGGGTGACTACCTGAGGTATGGGTGACAGCAGACGTAGTCCCAATTTTTAAAAAAGGAGACAGATATGAAGCATTAAACTATAGACCAGTGTCACTGACATGTATAGCATGAAAAGTCATGGAAATGATTATCAGGAGAAGAGTAGTGGAACACCTAGAAAGAAATTAGTTTATGAACGACAACCAGCACGGTTTCAGGGACGGGAAATCCTGTGTCACAAACCTACTGGAGTATAACGACGAGATAACAGAAGTAAGGCAAGAGAGAGAGAGGGGTGGATAGACTGCATTTTCTTAGACTGCAAGACGGCTTTCGACGCAGTTCCATACAAGAGATTAGTTAAAAAGCCAGAGAATTAGGCAAGCATAACAGGAAAGGCATGCAATAGATCAGAGAATACCTGACAGGGAGGCAACAGCGAGTCATGGTAAGTGACGAGGTGTCAGAGTGGTCGCCTGTGACGAGCTGGGTTCCACAAGGGTCACTCCTAGGACCGGTGCTGTTTCTTGTATATGTGAATGACATACCGGGAGGGATAGACTCAGAAGTGTCCCTGTTTGCAGATCATGTGAAGTTAATGAGGAGAATTAAATCGGATGAGGATCAGACAAATCTACAAAGGGACCTGGACAGGCTGCAGGCCTGGTTCAGCAAATGGCCCCTGGAATTTAACCCTACCAAATGCCAAGCCATGAAGATCGGGAAATGGCAAAGAAGACCACAGAGTACAGGCTAGGGGGCCAAAGATTGCAAACCTGTCTCGAGGAAAAGCATCTCGGTACTCCAAGCAATCTCCTGAGGCGCACATCAACCAGATAACTGCTACAGCATATGGAAGCCTGACAAACCTAAGAATAGCGTTCGGATACCTCAGTAAGGAATCGTTTAAGACTCTCTCTCTACACTGTGTACGTCAGGCCCATCATGGAGTATGCAGCACCAGTTTGGAACCCACACCTGGTCAAGCAAGTTAAGAAATTAGAGAAAGTGCAAACGTTTGCAACAAGACTAGTCCCGGAGCTAAGAGGAATGTCCTATGAGCAAAGGTTAAGGGAAATCGATCTGACGACACTGGAGAACATGAGGGATAGGGGGGCCATGACGACGACATGTAAAATACTGCGAGGAATTGACAAGGTGGACAGAGACATGATGTTCCAGAGATGGGGCACAGGGGTCGCAATTGGAAGTTAAAGACTCAGATGAGTCAGAGGAATGTTAGGAAGTATTTCTTCAGCTATAGAGTTGTCATGAAATAGAATAGTCTGAAAAGTGGAGGCAGGATCCATACATAGTTGTAAGATGTGGTATGATAAAGCTCATAAACCATACTACGGGCGGGATTTGAACCCGCGGTCAGAGAGAGGACCTAGTAGCAACCAGTGAAGGGGTGGGGCCAGGAGCTTTTACTCGATCCCTGCATCCACAATTAGGTGAGTACACACACACACACACACACACACACACACACACACACACACACACACACACACACACACACACACACACACACACACACACACACACACACAATTTAAAGCATCTACACCAAATCACCTGAGACAAAAGAGTTTCCAGATTGCTGGAAATTAGCATTTGTAATACTGGTTTTCAAAACAGGAAACACAAGAGGCACTGACCTGCATTCAAGTATCGCTGACATGTACACCCTGCAGTGTGATCCAGAGGATAATAAGTCGCTAGTGTGCAAGTACGTTGGTTCAGAGATGGGACATCCTGCCTAACTCACCTAACTGAATTATGTGGCAGGATGACAAAGGTCAGTGAGGGAAAAAGAAGAAAGGCAAAGTCCCTTTTTCCGGTTTGTCAAATTACATTTGGCAATGTCGATCACACGAGACTAGAGCACTAGGCTAAAATGACTAGTAATACTGTATCGCATTAAATAACAAAATCCTCAAGAACCAGACGGCAGGGAACTACTGTGAGAGTTGTTAGGAAAGTAAGATGTATCAAGTGGAGTACCACACGTTTTATTTCTTGAACGAGTACTGTTCTTTATATACGCAAATTATGTGAAATAGACTTCTACATGTTAATACTTGATGATGGTGCAAAATAAAGAAAGCTGTGGATTGTGACATGCTGCAGGAAGAATTAAACAAGCTACGGGAATACCAAAACAATGTAACGACTAGAATATAACCCCAGTAAACTGGGCTATGAGGTAAGGATCAGGAGGTGGGAGACAAGAGGAAGAGAAGAGAAGAGGTCCTAGGACTGAACATCCTGCTGTATCCGTCACCAGAGACACGCAAGAACATCGTCGGCATAGGCGTGAAACTGAACGAGGAGGCATTCAAATCAGTGCTCGTAGCAGAACTATGCCTGGTACTAGAGTACACTGCATCAGCATGAAACCCTTATGCCAAGATTTGAGGAGTTATGCAATGCTGGTCCTAGAACTACGAAAGCTCGGATACTGAGAAAGGTTTACGGAACTAAATTTTGTGTCAGTAGAAGATGGGAGAACCAGAAAAGACATGATTGCAAATTCTAAGATAAACAGACATAGATAAACTAAACAAGGACGTACTATTGAAACAGAATTATTATTATTATATTCCTGGTGAACACTAAATCAATACGGATTACGCAGGGATCGTACAACTGGAAACGAGATTCAAATGAGCCAAAGTGACATAAGGAAGAATTCCTCGCGTGTAAGAGTAGTAAACAAACAGAATGGCTTCAATATATGGATTCAGTAGTAGTTAAGACTGAGACTCCCCCCCCCCAAAAAAAAAAAAAAATAGTGGGGCAGGAAGTTACAGTAGTTACCTGGTGGATCTCGGCCGACACGTATCCAAATGTGTTGAAAAATTATATAAAATACTGACACATGTACAACAGCTGATATGAGGCTTCAGCTTCATATCGTTCCAGATCATGAAGCTCAGCTCTTCGCCAGGCTGAGGGACTGACCCCTTCTTATCTTCAAGGTTGATGGAGTGATTACATCTTCATTTCACTACTACACCTGCTGCCTCTGTTACACTGTTACACGTGTGTTAATCACAGCTATGTAAAAGGAAAGCACTAGCGGAGACAGACAGCAATAGTGTAAACTATTTCAAGAATTAATAAGCGTTCTGTAAAATCTCATTTTCATCAGATAATTTATTTAACGAAAAGTTTCCCTTGAGTCTAATCTAACAATGTCAGTTAACTTCAGAATATTATAAAAGCTTTTCTTTCGCCATTTTGAAGGCGTCGGAGAAATGGGCCACCGGATAATCATACATAAACTAGCTAACATTTAACGACATGTCGAAGCCAGAGGTACGGAGGCGGTCTCAGGTATTCACGAGTGGCTAGAGCATACACAAGACGTGATTACTTGCTGCAAGAGGTTTTCCAATGCCCATCATGTAATTTCAGAGAATATGTGAAGAGATAATTCTGCATGTGAGATCAACCTTGGTACAGCTGTTTTTCTGTAAGGTCTTTCTCGTTGACTCATCATGGATGGGCAAGACCTTAGCAACGTCACTCATTAAGGAAATGAACGTTCGTCTTTACCCCTCGCGGTAAAACACCTGTCGGAGAATCCCAAATAACAGCCTATTATGAAACCTCTAAATTACCAGCAAGGTTAAAAAAAATTGTGTTTAAGAGACTGCACCGGAGCCAGGACTCTACATGGTAAACATCCATCCAGAGCTTCAAACAGCAACAATGACCTCCGGTGACAATGCCTTCAGAATAGAACCTTTAACAGTTCAAGGATCACAAGCGTATAAAGCTGCCATGCTCTTCCATCCGGGAGCTGCGGAGGGTTTCAAAGCATTAAGATATCATATCATCAAATACATGTTTCACTTCAGCAGATCCTCAGATTCACAAGTTGCTTTTTTACGTAATTATTGTAGGCAGTAATTTCAACATGCTTGTATAAGTTAATTAGTAAAAACAAAAGTAATTACCTTGAGATTTACCTGGAGAGAGTTCCAGGGGTCAACGCCCCCGCGGCCCGGTCTGTGACCAGGCCCCCTGGTCAAAGACTATATATACTATCTATAGATATATCACAATAAGTACAATTTGCAACATAGTAGCTTCTGTTCCATTAGCCGTACTTATTACCAAACGATAATCTGAACAACCAAACCTAAACTAACAACACCAAAATAACGTTTGTCGAGAAATTATGAGTGTTTCAATATAAATCTAACGATTGTATTTTGAAGTGTAAGTATGTATACGGCATATTTCTGGTGGTAAAGACAGTATGTGGCATTTTTACTTATACGTAAGTTAGAATCCAACTTATGCAAGTAAGGTGCATAACAAACAGTAACGGAAGGACAGGTTGCTAACTCAGCTCTTGCGGGTATTACAGAACCCTTCCTCTCCAAGCTTACAAGATTCCCCAGTGTGTGTCTTACTGACAAGGTCCTTCATGTCATTATACTCCGCATTTTTAGTTGCATTCTTCTGCATCACAAAAAAGTTGTAACGTCGCTGTGGTTCTTTCAGCACAATGCACAACAGAGACTCGATTTTAGGCCCAGAAATTACGGAACTCTCTCAACGTATTGAGGCTGTTGGTGACATTAACAGAGGAATCAAACCCATCAATGTAACAATGATAACGCCAGCCAGGATGCAATCATCATGATGAATACAGTTCAAGCTATGCGACGAAAAGAGATTTAATGTAGTTTTGGATCTTAGACCTAGCGAGCCAGAGGATTCGAACCTAAGTCGTTTTGGCCCACCTCATGATGATGAGCAAAAATCGCACATGATGCTCTAATCCACGGGACCACGCAATCCTACAAAAATGATGCACCCAGCAGAGCTAGGTGTTTTACCATCATCCGAGGGCATACAGTGGTGTGGGTGCCTTTGAGCTAATTCCATTCTACTCCCCGTTTGGTGTACTAGCCTCATGAGCAGCATATTCGAATCCTCGGCTAGTCACAGTGTTGTTATTGATTAATACCACTCGTTCATGGACACAATAATACATATATGCTGCTTGTGAGGCTAGTACATCAAACTGGGAGTAGAATGAAGTTAGTTCAAAGGCACCCACACCACCGTATGTTGTCGGATGATGTTAAAACACCTAGCTCTGCTGGGTGCGTCATTTGTGTAGGATTGCGTGGTCCCGTGGGTTAGAGCATCATGTGTGATTTTCGCTCACCATGGGTTCGAATCCTCGGGCTCGCTAGGTCTAAGATCCAAAACTACAGTATGTATGTATATATATATATATATATATATATATATATATATATATATATATATATATATATATATATATATGCAAAACAACCACTCTGAAAGAATAGAGAAATTCCAAGTGCTTTCGTGACTACTCACATTATCAAGGAACTATAGTTCATAGTTCCTTGATAATGTGAGTAGTCACGAAAGCGCTTGGAATTTCTCTATTCTTTCAGAGTGGTTGTTTTGCATATTCTGAAATCACTTGTTTACTGTGATCTTATTGCATATATATATATATATATATATATATATATATATATATATATATATATATATATATATATATATATATATATATATATATATATATGTATGTATGTCGTGCCGAATATGTAAAACTGGTCAATTAGCAAGAACTCATTTAAAATTAAGTCCTTTCTGAAATTTTCTCTTATACGTTTAGATATATTTTTTCATTAATGATAATGTAAAAAATTTTAATTTTGCAACAAAAGAATCTTAGAAAACTTACCTAACCTTATTATAACAAGCGCAATTTATTTTAACCTAACCCAACTAAATATATTTTAGATTTGTTTACAATAATTTAATACTAAACAAACGCAGTGAAATATATTTTTTTCGTTAGGTTTAGAATGATTTTGGCGAAATTATTGCATACACAAAATTTTGCTTGTCCTATATGGCAAGATGAGCGTTGCTATTTAAGCCAAGATCGCAAGTTCTGCCTATTCGACACGACATATATATATATATATATATATATATATATATATATATATATATATATATATATATATATATATATATATATATATATATATATATATATATATATAAATATATATATATATATATATATATATATATATATATATATATATATATATATATATATATATATATATATATATATATATATATATATAGAGAGAGAGAGAGAGAGAGAGAGAACAAGTCGGCCGTCTCCCACCGAGGCAGGGTAACCCAAAAAGAAAGAAAACCCCCAAAAAGAAAATACGTACTTTCATCATCATTCAACACTTTTACCTCACACATAATCACTGTTTTTGCAGAGGTGCCCAGAATACAACAGTTTAGGAGTATATATGTACAAAAATACACAATATATCCTCCAAACTTCCAATATCTCAAACTCCTCCTTCAGAGTGAAGGCATCGTACTTCCCATTTCCAGCAATAATTCCATAATGCCGAACATTTAACGGGGTTGTCTTAGGCATTCATTTGGTTGCTGTTCTGTGAGTTTTCTAATCGGGTTAGCTTCTTAGGTTTAAAGTCGATCGAGTACTTGAGTTTTGTTATGGCTGCAGTTCACATGAAATACAGGAAATACAGTAAACGGCCTATAAAAAACTGATAGATACACACTCCTTGATGTATATACCCCGAGAGCTTTATCAAAGACGTCATGGGATGCCACACGTGGTTTTATTGACACTGGCCATGTAGCATTGTTTATATTAGGTTAGAGTGGCCATAAAACTGCTGGCTGGTATCTGAGTTGCCGGTGATCACCCATAAATAATATATATATATATATATATATATATATATATATATATATATATATATATATATATATATATATATATATATATATATACATATATGTATATATATATATATATATATATATATATATATATATATATATATATATATATATATATATATATATATATATATATATATATATATATATATATATATATATATATATATATATATATATATATATATATATATATATATAACCATTGTAAAATAATAAAATAATTATTTTACAATGGTTTTGAGGGTACACATGTTACTGGCCCATTACAAAATGAAAATAGAACTTTATATAAGAATTAACTAATGAGTATTTTGACAAAGCATAACGCAGTAAATTCAGATAATGTGAACACTACATTATACTTCTTACACTATATTCTGTGATTGTTATACTCTGATGACATGGTTATGTGGGGTACACCATCAAGTGCTGGACACAATACATACAACCGAGGATGAGGTAGACACCTCAGAGGCGATGAGGCAAGATAACAACTCTCCGTGAATCCTGAGAGAGGGGGAGCAGAGGCGTTCTGTATAATACTAACAACAATCTTCAACACATCAATCGAAACGAGCGACTACCTGAGGTATGGAAGATAGCAAATGTATTCCCAATTTTTTAAAAAAGGGACAGACATGAAGTATTAAACTACAGACCAGTGTCACTGACATGTATAGTATGCAAAGTTATGAAGAACATTATCAGAAGAGTGATGGAGCACCTAGAAAGGAATGAGCCTATCAACGACAACCAGCACGGTTTCAGGGACGAGAAATCCTGTTTCGCAAGCCTAATGGAGTTCTATGAGTCACGGTGACAGCGGTATGACAAGAGAAAGACAGGCGGGTAGATTGCGTTCTCTTGGCTTGCAAGAAGTCTTTTGACATCGGTCCACATTAGAAATTAGGGCATAAGCTGTAGGATCACGCAGGTATAACAGGGAAGACGCTGCAATGGATCAGGGAATACCTGTCGGGAAGACATCAGCGAGTCATGGTACGTGACGAGCGGGATTCCACAGGGGTCAGTGCTAAGACCGGTGCTGTTTCTGGTGTATGTGAATGACATGACGGAAGGAATAGACTCAGAAGTGTCCCTGTTTGCAGATGATATTAAGTTGAATGAGAAGAATTCAATCGAACGAGGACCAGGCTTAACTGGAAATGGCTCTGGACAGGCTGCAGACATGGTCCAGAAACTGTCTTCTGGAGTTCAACCCCACCAAGCGCCAAGTCATGAAGATTGGGGAAGGGAAAAGAGACCGCATACGGAGTACAGTCTAGGGAGCAAGAGACTACAAACCTTACTGAAAGAAAATGATCTTGGGATCAGTATAACACCGGGCACATCTCCTGGGGCGCACATTAATTAAATACGTAACTACTGCAGTATATGGGCACCTAGCAAACCTAAGAATAGCATTGCGACATATGAATAAGGAATCGTTCAGGACCCTGTACACCGTGTATGTCAGGCGTAAATTGGAGCATGCAGTCCCAGTTTGGAACCCACACCTAGCCAAGGAATTTAGAGAAAGTGCAAAGGCTTGAAACAGGATTAGTCCCGGAGCAAAGGGGCATGTCCTACGAGGAGAGGTTAAGGGAAATCGACCTGACGACACTGGAGGACAGGAGAGATAGGGGGGTTATGATAACAACGTATAAAATACTGAGAAGAATTGCCAAGGTGGACAGAGTCAAGACGTTCCAGAGATGGGGCACAGCAACAAGGGGTCAGAATTGGAAGTTGAAGACTAAGATGAATCACAGGGATGTTAGGAAGTATTTCTTCAATCACAGAGTTGTCAGGAAGTGGATTAGTCTGGGAAGTGTGGTAGTGGAGGTAGGGTCCATACAAAGCTTTAAGAAAAGGTATGATAAAGCTCTTGGAGCAGGAAGAGTGACCTAGTAGCGACCAGTGAAGAGGTGGGGCCATGAGCTGTGACTCGACCCCTGCATCCAGGTGAGAACTAGGTGAGTACACACACACACACACACACACACACACACACACACACACACACACACACACACACACACACACACACACACACACACACACACACACACACACACATGTATACAACATATATACATATATAAATTATTGTGACCACGAACAAGTGGTATTGAATCAATAACAACACTGTGACTAGCCGAGGATTCGAACCCGTGTCGTTTTGGCCCACCTGTGGTAAGCGAAAATCACATGAAGCCTTAGCCCACAGGGCAACACAATCCTACAAAAACCAAGCACCCAGCCAAGATAGGTGTGTTACTCTTGATCCGAGGACTTACGGTGGTGTGGGTGGCTCTAGGTCCTTGAACCAACTGTAACACAACTAGCTTGGCTGGGTGCTTGGTTTTTGTAGGATTGTGTGATCCTGTGGGCTAAGGCGTCGTATGATTTTCGCTCACCACAAGCCAGGGCCAAAACGACATGAGTTTGAATCCTCGGCCAGTCGCAGTGTTGTTATTGATTCACTACCACTTGTTCGTGGTCACAGTAAAGTATATACTGCTTGTGGAAGCTGGTACACCAAACGGGGATAAGAACGAAATTAGCCTGGAGTCACCCACATCACAGTAAGCCCTCAGACCAAGAGTAACACACTTAGCTTGGCTGGGTGCTTGTTTTTTGTAGGATTGCGTGGTCCTTATGGCTAAGACGTCAGGTGATTTTTGGTCACCACAAGGCAGGTCTAAAACGACATGGATTCGAATCCTCAGCCAGTCGCAGTGTTGTTATATATATATATATATATATATATATATATATATATATATATATATATATATATATATATATATATATATCTCTGTGTGTGTGTGTGTGTGTGTGTGTGTGTATATATATATACATATATATATATACATATATATATATATATATATATATATATATATATATATGTGTGTGTGTGTGTGTGTGTGTGTGTGTGTGTGTGTGTGTGTGTGTGTGTGTGTGTGTGTGTGTGTGTGTGTGTGTGTGTGTCGTGCCGAATATGTAAAACTGGTCAATTAGCAAGAACTCATTTAAAATTAAGTCCTTTCTGAAATTTTCTCTTATACGTTTAAAGATATATTTTTTCATTAATGTTAATGTAAAAATTTTTAATTTTGCACCCAAAGAATCTTAGAAAACTTACCTAACCTTATTATAACAAGAACAATTTATTTTAGCCTAATCCAACTAAATATATTTTAGATTTGTTTACAGTAATTTAATACTAAACAAACACAGTGAAATATATTTTTTTCGTTAGGTTCAGAATGATTTTGGCGAAATTATTGCATACACAAATTTTCACTTGACTTATATGGCAAGATGAGCGTTGCTATTTAAGCCAATATCGCAAGTTCTGCCTATTCGGCACGATATATATATATATATATATATATATATATATATATATATATATATATATATATATATATATATATATATATATATATATATATATATATGACGAAAATATTCAAACAGCTCCAGGGAGAACCTTGAGTTTTCCCTGAGGTACGTTTATTGTCTTCTCTGAGGATGAGGGTCCCCAGTCCAGCTATAGAGGTGGTACTTCCCTATATTTTATTTTGAAATATATATATATATATATATATATATATATATATATATATATATATATATATATATATATATATATATATATATATATATATATATATATATATATATATATATATATATATATATATATATATATATATATATATGTATATATATATATATATATATATATATATATATATATATATATATATATATATATATATATATATACGTATATATATATATATATATATATATATATATATATATATATATATATATATATATATATATATATATATATATATATATATATAGTGTGTGTGTGTGTAATAATGAATTCAAATATAAAATTTACAGAAAACCTACAAATAACTGTTCCTATGTCCACTATTATTCTTCACATCAAGATAAAGTTAAACTGTCTGTTTTCTCATCAATGTTTTTGAGAGCTTTACGAATTTGTAGTCAAGAGTTCATAGATGAGGAAATATCCAAAATTTATGAAATGGGTAATGATTTGAAATACCCAAGAAACGTAACTGATAAATCTTTTAAAGTTGCTAGAAATACTTTTTACAATCCAAAAAGGGACAACCAGCCTTATTCAACTAAAAATATGTTGGTTCTCCCTTACCATGAAAACTTGGTTGATATGCCTTCTATTCTTAAGACTTTTAATATCGAAGTTGTATTTTAAAATCTTGATACAGTAAAAAAACTTTTGATAAAGAATTCCCCCCAAAATGTTCATGGATATGTCTATAAGATTCCTTGTAAAATCTGAGATAAAGTTTATTACGGTCAAACTGGTAAAAATCTCGAACTAAGATTAAAACAACATAAATATAGCATTAGAACTGGACAAGATTCCAATGCTCTATTTATTCATGTGATAGATTTTAACCATCCAATTGATTTTCAAAAAGTTGAGAAAGTAGTATCAAGCAAGTCCATGGTCGACAGGAATATAATTGAATCTTGTTTCATAAAAAACAGTTTTGATAATAATATGAATATTTCCTTAGGTTTATATAAATTAGATCTATTTATAATTAATAGAATTTGGGAAGAATTTAATAAAACATTGGATAAATAATAAATTTTAAAATTCTTAATTCTTGGGTAGAATAGTTTGTTGGTGGGATGTGATAGTGAGGTGTGAGCTAGACCCTTTATATGCCTTCCTTTGATACATTACTTTCATTGTTCCTTGATAATGTGAGTAGTCACGAAAGCGCTTTTAATTTCTCTATTCTTTCACAGTGGTTGCTTTGTATATTCTGAAATCACCTGTTTACTGTGATCTTATTGCATATATATATATATATATATATATATATATATATATATATATATATATATATATATATATATATATATATATATATATATATATATATACATATATATGTATATGCAGAACTGGTGTGACTGTTGATTACTGTGTTGTGGATTACGAGGAAAAATCTCGCTTTCTAGTGTGAGTATTTTTGTCCTGTTATTTATTTTGTATGTGTAAAAACGCTGACTTTTTAGTTTGGGAATTTTGCTTTGCTTAGTGTTTGAGCTTAATATTTTGTGCGAGAGAGAGAGAGAGAGAGAGAGAGAGAGAGAGAAAGAGAGAGAGAGAGTGAGTTTGACAGACTTCAATACTCAAGGTATTTGCATGTTCAAGGCGCACCTTTTGTGTTTGTCTGCTTATGTTACACTGACACTCACCTGCACGAACTCGCTCCCACTTACACATTCATAAATTGACAGGCACAGACACACCCTTTCTCTGCTTCATGCACTCACTCAGCCTTCCGTCATTCACTCATGCACTCACCACCTACTTCACTCATTAATGCACATGCTTAGCAATCCTGTCATTAACTACCACCCTACTGTCACCACCACAACTACCACTCTCACCACTACCGCTAACACCCCACCACTACCATTACCACCATTACTACCCTACCGCCACCACCACCACTACCACAGCTACCACCACCATCACCACAACCACCACCCCCACCTCTACCACCACCATTTCTGCTACCACCACCATCACCATTACCACTACTACCATAACCACCACTACCACTGCCATGATCACAACCACTATTGTGCGTTGGTTTTAGTACGTAATGGGTGTGAAATAACTTAGGTTCTATTGTTCTTCTGTGGGTTTACATGAAGTAGTGTGGGCGTGTGCTACCAGCACTTTGTCTGCCAGGTGACTGTGAGGAGCCAGAGGTTTGAATATGATGCCCGTCATAATGATCTCTTAACACATATTGTATACTATTGAGCTTGAATTACGTGACGTATATGGCGACACGTCGTGCAGGCAGGCAATCTAATAAACAATGGACTGGTAGGCATTACAGAGATATCAGTCACTGATTCTATGCAGTTCAAAACGAATGTCATGGAACAATAAAACATAGAGCACATTCGTATTCATAGTGAATCTTGATAAATTAGACACATGTGCAACTCTTGGGTATCTTTATTGAGGAAACGTTTCGCCACACAGTGGCTTCATCAGTCCATACAAAGGAGAATCTTGAAGAATAGGAGGAGAATGAGGTAATCAGTCCCTCAACCTTGAGTCGATGTGGTCAGTCCATCAATCTTGAATAGAATACGGCATACGTGCTGAATCTTGGTGAATCTTGGTGGACTGTAGTGAGAATCAGAGAAGATCGACTGATCGCCATTCAGGTGGTCTACAAGTTATAGAGAAAATTATTTACGATACAGTGAAGATTCTTAACTGGGAAGGATAACTTGATGCACACAAGTTACAACTGTTAAAACAGAACTCGAAGAGGACATGAATCATCAATATACAATAAAAATATTAATCCACAGTTAAATATACTGAGACACTCATGTGATAGGACATTCAAGCAACTCTTAAAATCTAACCATCTATACAGTTACATATACATGAGTATGTTAAAAAAAAGGAGTTAGTGCTAATTTATTTACACAATTTGGCACAATAATGTGAGGACACACAGTCACACAGCAACTGTAAAATGACACACAGTCAAAGATGACAAACTTAAAATGGAAAAATAAGGACTTGAAATAATTGTTTATCTATACAAGGCATTCATTTACCCCAATTCTGCTAAAGCAAGATTTACGTATACAGAGTGTTCATCTTATCTAAGGGGTGGGGGGGGGTCAAATTCAGTTGTAATGGCTAAAACTTGCCTTGACTGAGAAGAATCAAAATTAGTGACACTGGCTGATACCTGAAATGTCCTCAACACTTGTTTTATCCACAAGGAGTAGCAACAGTTAGGACTTGTGTCAGTCAGTTGGTTAGAGGTAGAAGGTAGAGAGTCAGAAGGATGTTTAAGTTCTAGCTCGCCAGTCTGGGTGCCAGAAGTCTCATCAACATTATTACATGTCACTCTACTGACCACTACCTATTTCTTTAACTTTGTAATTATAACCACTTAGGTGTTCACCAACAAACTTTTAATCAAGCTCTAGCACTGCAGACGTCTTTTTGAAATTAGTTAGCATGACTCTCGTGCCAACTTTAATTTTGGTTGGTTTTGCTCAAGCATTTACGACTTTAGTAAATTCTACCGTTGAATTTTGAATTGTTTCTTTAATTCTTCAATAAATGCTGCATGCTATATCAGACGAGTCATTACATAGTCATCACCACTGTAACTAAGTTGCGGACTGGAGTGCAGCAAGTTATACGGTAGGTGTTTATCTACACCAGACAAGGCATAATATAAAGTATCAAATATAGAGACATTGTATGCTGCATTAATTGCACACTGAATATCAGGTATTACTTTATCACATGTTTCACTGTTATGATTAATTTTTATTCGTAAAGCATTGAGTATTATCTTGTTTGTCGTTTCATATAAGGCGTTACTGGCAGGATGGTGAGGGTCGATAGTGGATTTATTGCTCTTGTACAAAGTACACAATTTCTCAAGGTTTTCGTTACAAAATTCACCTCAACAATTACCTGTTACAAGGGACTTAGGAATAGTAAGTCCTCAAATAATTAGTTCATTAAATGCTTTAGCTACTGCCTCTGCAGCTTTAAGTACAGTAAGTACTAACTCCTAGTATCGTGTGAAATGATCAATTATCACACATAAATGCTTATTGCCTTGGAGGGAACATTGGAAATTGATCAACGAATCACGTGATACTCTTTCCCATGGTACACTGGTAACAGGATAATCCTGAATGGAATTAGAGCCTCTAACATTACCCTTGTGTTGCATTATACTTCAAAATTGTATGTTCAAAAAATATTTTAACCAAACTTGTTTAAAAGAATGATCCATGCCAGGATGAGCAATACCTGGCACATTATGAACTAGCTGCTGATCTGGGTTCACTAGTGGCTTTGGAATAACTAACTGAAGCAGTCTTCGGCTAGTGTTACGAAGTTGGGCTACTCGATACAATAAATCTTGGTTCATGACATAGTCAGTGATAGTAGCTGGAGGTTTCACAGCAAGAGTTCGATCTTCCTTTAACAAGAATCAGATTACACCAGACCAAGTTGGATCTGCTCTTTGAGCATTCTTAACATCATCTGCACTAAACGGAGGATCGACTACAACTACCCCAAAATGGCGTGTTAAGGCATCTGCAACCGCAAGGACCATCCTGCTAATCTTCTAGTAGGCTGTTTATTCTAGAACAAAGGAATTAGGGGAGCATGATCTGTTAAGACATGGAATGGATACAATCCATGTACAATGCTTCTTGCTTAGTTAAAGAATAATTATGTTTAGCCTTGGGTAAGACTCGACTAGCAAATGTAACTAGGTTATACTTGTTATCAGTCTTTTGCGCTAGTACAGCACCTGTACCAATGGTGTTAGCATCTGTTGTCTGGTAGAAAAGCTTTCATAAATTTATAAATTTTAATATAGGAGCAGAAGTTATCTTATCTTTTTATGTCTGGAATGCTTTTTCTTGAAGGAAGGTCCAAGTGAAAATTTGTTTACAGTAATTTAATACTAAACAAATACAGTGAAATATATTTTTTTCGTTAGGTTCAGAATGATTTTAGCTAAATTATTGCATACACAAATTTTCACTTGTCCTATATGGCAAGATGAGTGTTGCTATTTAAGCCAAGATCGCAAGTTCTGCCTATTCGGCACGACATATATATGTATATATATATACATATATATATATGTATATATGTATATTTGTATATATATATATATATATATATATATATATATATATATATATATATATATATATATATATATATATATATATATATATATATATATATATGTCGTGCCGAATATGTAAAACTGGTCAATTAGCAAGAACTCATTTAAAATTAAGTCCTTTCTAAAATTTTCTCTTATACGTTTAAAGATATATTTTTTTCATTAATGTTAATGTAAAAAAATTTAATTTTGCACCAAAAGAATCTTAGAAAACTTACCTAACCTTCTTATAACAAAAACAATTTATTTTAGCCTAACCCAACTAAATATATTTTAGATTTGTTTACAATAATTTAATACTAAACAAACACAGTGAAATATATTTTTTTTCGTTAGGTTTAGAATGATTTTGGCGAAATTATTGCATACACAAATTTTCACTTGTCCTATATGGCAAGATGAGCGTTGCTATTTAAGCCAAGATCGCAAGTTCTGCCTATTTGGCACGACATATATATATATATATATATATATATATATATATATATATATATATATATATATATATATATATATATATATATATATATATAGGTGTGTGTGGGTGTGTGTATGTACTCACCTAGTTGAGGTTGCAGAGGTCGATTCCAAGCTCCTGGCCCCGCCTCTTCACTGGTCGCTACTGGGTCACTCTCCCTGAACCTTGAGCTTTATCATACCTCTGCTTAAAGCTATGTATGGATCCTGCCTCCACTACATCGCTTCCCAAACTATTCCACTTCCTGACTACTCTGTGGCTGAAGAAATACTTGATAACATCCCTGTGATTCATCTGTGTCTTCAACTTCCAACTGTGTCCCCTTGTTGCCGTGTCCCATCTCTGGAGCATCCTGTCTGTGTCCACCTAGTCAAATCCTCTCAGTATTTTGTATGTCGTTATTATGTCCCCCCTATCTCTCCTGTCCTCCAGTGTCGTCAAGTTGATTTCCCTTAACCTCTCCTCGTAGGACATACCTCTTAGTTCTGGGACTAGTCTTGTTGCAAACCTTTGCACTTTCTCTAGTTTCTTTACGTGCTTGGCTAGGTGTGGATTCCAAACTGGTGCCGCATACACCAATATGGGCCTAACGTACACGGTGTACAGGGTCCTGAACGATTCCTTATTAAGATGTCGGAATGCTGTTCGAAGGTTTGCTAGGCGCCCATATGCTGCAACAGTTATTTGGTTATTGTGCGCTTCAGATGTGCCTGGTGTTATACTCACCCCAAGATCTTTTTCCTTGAATGAGGTTTGTAGTCTCTGGCCCCCTAGACTGTGCTCCGTCTGCGGTCTTCTTTGCCCTACCCCAATCTTCATGACTTTTGCACTTGGTGGGGTTGAACTCCAGGAGCCAATTGCTGGACCAGGTCTGCAGCCTGTCCAGATCCCTTTGTAGTTCTGCCTGGTCTTCGATCGAATGAATTCTTCTCGTCAACTTCACGTCATCTGCAAACAGGGACACTTCGGAGTCTATTCCTTCCGTCATGTCGTTCACAAATACCAGAAACAGCACTGGTCCTAGGACTGACCCCTGTGGGACCCCGCTTGTCACAGGTGCCCACTCTGACACCTCGCCACGTACCATGACTCGCTGCTGTCTTCCTGACAAGTATTCCCTGATCCATTGTAGTGCCTTCCCTGTTATCCCTGCTTGGTCCTTCAGTTTTTGCACTAATCTCTTATGTGGAACTGTGTCAAACGCCTTCTTGCAGTCCAAGAATATGCAATCCACCCACCCCTCTCTCTCTTGTCTTACTGCTGTCACCATGTCATAGAACTCCAGTAGGTTTGCGACACAGGATTTCCCGTCCCTGAAACCATGTTGGCTGCTGTTGATGAGATCATTCCTTTCTAGATGTTCCACCACTCTTCTCCTGATAATCTTCTCCATGACTTTGCATACTGTACATGTCAGTGACACTGGTCTGTAGTTTAGTGTTTCATGTCTGTCTTCTTTTTTAAAGATTGGGACTACATTTGCTGTCTTCCATGCCTCAGGCAACCTTGTTTCGATAGATGTATTGAATATTGTTGTTAGGGGTACACATAGCGCCTCTGCTCCCTGTCTCAGGACCCATGGAGAGATTTTATCCGGCCCCATTGCCTTTGAGGTATCTAGCTCTCTCAGAAGCCTCTTCACTTCTTCTTCGGTTGTGTGTACTGTGTCCAGCACTTGGTGGTGTGCCCCACCTCTCCGTCTTTCTGGAGCCCTTCCGTCTCCTCTGTGAACACTTCTTTTTATCTCTTGTTGAGTTCCTCACATACTTCACGGTCATTTCTTGTTGTCTCTCCTCCTTCCTTCCTTAGCCTGATTACCTGGTCCTTACTGTTGTTTTCCTCCTGATGTGGCTGTATAACAGCTTCGGGTCAGATTTGGCTTTCGCTGCTATGTCATTTTCATATTGTCGTTGTGCCTCCCTTCTTATCTGTGCATATTCACTTCTGGCTCTATGACTGCTCTCCTTATTCTCCCGGGCCCTTTGCCTTCTATATTTCTTCCATTCTCTAGCACACTTGGTTTTTGCCTCCCTGCACCTTTGGGTGAACCATGGGCTCATCCTGACTTTTTCATTATTCATGTTACCCTTGGGTGCAAACCTCTCCTTAGCCCCCTTGCAGATTGTTGCTACATATTCCATTATCTCATTAACTGGCTTCCCTGCCAGTTCTCTGTCCCACTGAATCCCGTTCAGGAAGTTCCTCATTCCCGTGTAGTCCCCTTTCTTGTAGTTTGCTTTCATTCGTACTGGCCTTCCTGCTTCCCCCTCCACTTGTAGCTCTACTGTGTATTTGAAGCTTTAAACCACATGATCGCTGGCCCCAAGGGGTCTTTCATATGTGATGTCCTCAATATCTGCACTATGCAAGGTGAATACTAGGTCCAGTCTTGCTGGTTCATCCTCTCCTCTCTCTCTTGTAGTGTCCCTTACGTGTTGGTACATGAAGTTTTCCAGTACCACCTCCATCATCTTAGCCCTCCATGTATCTTGGGCCCCATGTGGCTCCAATTTCTCCCAATCGATCTCCTTGTGGTTAAAGTCACCCATGATCAGGAGCTTTGCCCTGCATGCATGAGCTCTTCTGGCCACTGCAGCCAGTGTGTCAACCATCGCTCTATTGCTCCCGTCATACTCTTGCCTTGGCCTCCTGCTGTTCTGTGGTGGGTAATACATCACTGCAATTACCACCTTGGGACCTCCAGAGTGAAGCGTTCCCGTTATGTAATCGCTCGCTTCTCCACTGTCTCCTCTCTCCAGGTCATTAAAATTTCATCGGTTTTTGATCAGCAGTGCCACTCCTCCACCCTTCCCTGTTCCCTCTGTCTTTCCTCAGGATCAGGTATCCAGTTGGAAAGGTGGCATCTGTTATCATACCTGTAAGCTTAGTTTCTGTGAGAGCTATGATCTCCGGTGATGCCTCTTTGACTCTTTCGTGCCACTCCTCCCACTTATTAGTTATTCCATCAGCATTTGTGTACCATACCTTCAGTTTCCTTTCCAACACTGTGGTTTGGAGGGCCTGTGAGGGTGGGAGACCTGGTAGCATACTGTGGGATTCTATAGCTGGGTGTTGGGTGGAAGCTGTTAGTATGGATTGAAGTTTGTGTTGGGATGGTGTGACTGGTTGTGGGGTTCTGAGGATAGTTCTGTGTGTGCTTGCCCTTGCTGCTCTGTCCTGCTCTGATTGACCTCTGCTGGTTCCATCCTTGTCTCCTTTCCTAGCTCCTTTCGCTTTTTTGTCATCTCCCTCAGCTGCTGTCGTTCTGTTTGTGTTCTGCCTCTGTCTAGGAACACCCTCTTGTACTCTTCCGAGTATTTCAACCGTGGTTTCTCTTGGAGGGTCTTGTTCCACACTGTTTCTGTCCTGAGAATCAGCTTGATCAGTCGTTTTCTCCCCTTCAAGTACCCCCCATATTCTCTGAAAATTTATAATCTCGTCCATGTCTTCTTCACCTATTTCCGTGATGATGTTCTCAATCTCCTTTCTTTCTGCCTGCTGTCTTTCAGTGTGTGTCCTTTCCTCTCTCTCCTGAATCCCATAGATAAACACTGATTTTGCTCTTTCCTCC
This sequence comes from Cherax quadricarinatus, assembly GCF_038502225.1. NCBI lineage: Eukaryota > Metazoa > Arthropoda > Malacostraca > Decapoda > Parastacidae > Cherax > Cherax quadricarinatus. The sequence continues at coordinate 4,193,837 of NC_091294.1, read as the reverse complement.
TCCTATTGCCTCTCCCTCTGTGAATCTGGTTCCTGTCTGTACATGGTCATTTTCTCCCTTGCTTTTTCCAGTGGCACTTGGTAGCATGGTTGTCCCTCTGCATTTGACCTATCACCCTCTCCATCTGCACCCAGCTGCTCTTCCCTTTCACTCCTGGCCATTCTTGGCAGGCTGATATGACCTTAGCATAATTCATATCTCCTTCCTGTTCGGCCTCTCAGCTTCATGTGCTGTGTCTTCTCTGGTCAGTGCCCCTGTAACTTGCTTCAGCCTGTTTACCTCATCTTCAAGGACCCTTATCCTGGCTACTGCAGTTTCGACTTGTGCCTTCCAATTCAAAGCTCTCCTGATTTTCTCTCCCACTCTTGTTCCGTCCTTTTCCACTGCTCCTCCATCCACTCCTCCCTACCAGAACCCTTCTCATCTGATCCCTGGTTCCTTTGAATCCCAACCATTTCTTTCTTTCTTTTTTTTCCTTTTTTTCCCTTTTCTTCCCTTTCTTTTTTCTTTTTTCTTTTTTTTTTGAAAGAGAAAAGAGTGAGAGAGAGAGAGAGAGAGAGAGAGAGAGAGAGAAAGAGAGAGAAGGGAAAGGTAGAAGGAGAGAGAGAGAGAGGGGGGAGAGTAGGAAGGGAAAAAGGGGGAGACAGAGAGGGGGAAAGCGAGAGAAGGGAAAGGTAGAAGGAGAGAGGGGAAGAGTGAGAAAGGAAAAGGGAGAGAGAGAGAGCGAGAGAAAAAGAGAGAGAGAGAAAAAAAAGAGAGAGAGAGGGGAGAGAGAGGAGGTAAAGAGAGGGGAGAGAGAGGGGGAGAGACAGGGGAGAAGGGGAGAGAGGGGGAGATGGAAGAGAGAGAGGGGAGGCGGGGAGAGAGAGAGAGAGAGATGAGAAATGGGAGAGGGGAGAGATAATGAGAGGGGAAGAGATGTTAGAAGGGGAGAGATGTTAGAGGGGGGAGGTGTTAGATGGAAGAGATGTTAGAGGGGAGAGATGTTAGAGGGGAGAGATGGGAGAGGGGAGAGATGGGAGAGGGGAGAGATGGGAGAGAGGAGAGAGAGAGATAGGTAAAGAGAGAGATAGGTAGAGAGAGATAGGTAGAGAGAGAGAGAGATAGGTAGAAAGAGAGATAGGTAGTGAGAGAGATAGGTAGAGAGAGAGATAGGTAGAGAGATGGGTAGAGAGAGGTAGAGAGAGAGATAGGTGTTGAGAGAGAGAGAGAGAGAGAGAGAGAGAGAGAGAGAGAGAGAGAGAGAGAGAGAGAGAAAGAAAGAGAGGGGGGGATAGTGGATAGTGGAATGTTAGAGGGAGGGTTATTAGGTCAGTTCAAAGTTTCAAATTCAATTCAAAGTTTATTCTCTATAAAGATTACAATGTTTAATTTACAGAATTTGGTTGTTGTGTGGTTTACATGTAGTTAAATAATGATTACAGAGTGTACCACTAGAACGCCTAGCATGGCTAGGCATTTCAGGCAGACTTAGTTTAATTCTTTATTTTAAGATATTACAAATTATGAGGTAAGTTGGTATTATGGCTAAGTGACTAAATACTAGTTTGTGAGTTTAGCAATGTGAATGCTTTTGTTTTGGCACAGTACATAGTTTCAGTATTGGAGTATCATAGGATTCATTATTTTAAGATTGAGATTAATATTTCTGTTTATGGTCAAATGGGTGAGTGAGTGTAAGTGTGAACCACCAGGTGGTATTCGTGTGGTTAGTTGATGGGGTGTATCAGGGAGATAAGATGTTTTCTAATGGTAGTTTTGAAGGTGATGAATGTGTCTGCAGTTCTAGAGTTCTCAGGTAGGGTGTTCCAGATTTTAGGGCCTTTGACATACATTGAATTTTTGTAAAGGTTTAGTCGGACACGGGGAATGTCGTAGAGATGTTTGTGTCTGGTGTTATGCCTGTGGGTTCTGTCACAACTATCAAAAAAGCGTTTTAGGTCAAGGTTGATATTGGAGTTTAAGGTCCTGTAGATGTAGATTGCACAGTAGTAAGTGTGGATGTACTGAACAGGGAGTAAGTTTAGATCTATGAAGAGTGGGGGGGTGTGTTGCCAGGGATGGGATTTAGTGATTATTCTTACTGCAGCTTTTTGTTGGGTTATTATTGGCTTTAGGTGTGTTGCTGCAGTTGATCCCCAAGCACAAATAACATAGGTGAGGTATGGATAAATAAGTGAATGGTATAGTGTGAAAAGGGCATTTTGTGGCACGTAGTATCGTATCTTGGAGAGGATCCCAACCGTTTTGGATACTTTTTTGGTTATGTGTTGGATATGGGTGCTGAAATTGAGGTTGTTGTCAAAGTATAGGCCTAGGAATTTGTCCTCATTATGTCTGGTAATTAGAGTGTTGTCGATCTTAATGTTAATTTGTGCATCTCCTGCTCTGCTACCAAACATAACAGGAAGGTGTGAAATCCTGTGTGTGTGTGTGTGTGTGTGTGTGTGTGTGTGTGTGTGTGTGTGTGTGTGCGTGTGTGTGTGTGTGTGTGTGTGTGTGTGTGTGTGTGTGTCCCCACTTCTAAGTATTCATACTGCTAATAAATACCAGAAGTAATACCAGTAATTCTAAAACTTACCAATATTAATTCTAACATTTATCAATTGTACTTATAAAATGCAGAAAGTAACTAGGTTGTAAAATTTAGCTTGTCTCAGCTTCTACAAGTGTGTGACGTTATCCCTCGCTAGACCGCTTTACTCCTCACACTCTCATCAACACTATCTTCACCTTATCTTTGCTATTTCTACTCTAATTCTAGTAATAGCTTGCAGGAGTGAGTGACCAGTATCTAACAGTGACGAAGAGACCAGAATCTGACATCATACAACCTCAATAGGTGAGCAATACTTGTGCTGGCAGCGGTGCGATGACAAGTTGCCAGATGCTGATGATGTAGTCGTCATACAAGGCCTTCAATCACTATTTTGAAAATCCTTCACCCGTGATGTTCATAACCATTTATGCTCATACATCCCGCATTCCTCATTTGATTTCACTCTTCACTTATGATAGAATACACTTCACATTCGGTGGTTACACTTTATATGTATAATGGCACACAACTGTTGTGACGTCATTGCTTCAGCAGACCTACTTGTGCCACCTTCCCTTGTTATATATTTTATTTTTCCCTTCTCCTTTTGCTTATTAACTTTGAAATATTAATTATTTCAGGCTTTCTCGACACTAATCATCACTCGTAGGATTGTCACTGACGTTGTCACTACCACCTGCTACAGTTACTGCACGCCTTAAAAACACAAAGGTTCTAACCCAGTCTGCGTGACCGTACTCACCTATTTGTACTCACCTATTTGTGGTTGCAAGTCCTAGCTCCTGGCCCCGCCTCTTCACCGGTTGCTACATGAGCTTTATCAAACCTCGTCTTAAAACTGTGTATGGTTCCTGCCTCCACTACGTCATTTTCTAGGCTATTCCACTGCCTTACAACTCTATGACTGAAGAAATTCTTCCTACTATCTCTCTGTGTGTCTTCAACTTCCAATTGTGGCCTCTTGTTTCTGTGTCCCCTCCCTGGAACATCCTGTCTTTGTACCTTGTCTATTCCACGCAGTATTTTATATGTCGTTATCATGTCTCCCCTGACCCTCCTGTCCTCCAGTGTTCAGGGATTTCCCTTAATCTTTCTTCATGACATTCCCCTTAAACTAACCTTGTACCTTTGTACTTTCTCTAGTTTCTTGACGTGCTTTATCAAGTGCGAGTTCAGGTGCTGCATACTCCAGTTTTTGTACACTTGAATGAACTAAGGTATATGCTGTTCTAGGTTTGCCAGGCGCCCATATGCTGCAGCAGTATCTGATTGATGTGTGCTTCCGGAGACATGCTCGGTGTTATACTCACCCCAAGATCTTTCTCCTTGAGTGAGGTTTGCAGTCTTTGGCCACTAGCCTATACTCTGTCTGTGGTCTTCTGTGCCCTTCCCCTATCTTCATGACTTTGCATTTGGCAGGATTAAATTCACATTTGCTGGACCAGGTGTCCAGTCTGTCCAGGTCTCTTTGAAGTCCTGCCTGGTCTTCATCAGATTTAATTCTCCTCATTAACTTCACATCATCTGCAAACAGGGACACTTCTGAATCCAACCCTTCCGTCATGTTAGCACTAGGACCGACCCGTGTGACCCCGCTCGTCACAGGTGCCCACTGTGATACATCATTACGTACCATGACTCGTGTTGCCTCCCTGTCAGGTATTCTCTGATCCATTGCAGTGCCCTTCCTGTCATATGCGCCTGATGCTCTAGCTTCTGCACTAATCTCTTGTGAGGAACAAAGGCCTTCTTGCAGTCCAAGAAGATGTCTTACTTCTGTTATTTTATCGTAAAACTCCAGAAGGTTTGTGACACAGGATTTGCCTTCCGTGAATCCGTGCTGGTTGGCATTTATACTCCTGTTCCGTTCCAGGTGCTCCACCACTCTCCTCCTGACAATCTTCTCCATAATTTTGCATACTATACACGTCAATGACACAGGTCTATAGTTTAGTGCCTCTTTTCTGTCTCCTTTTTTATAAATGGGAACTACATTTGCCGTCTTCCATACCTCAGGTAAGTTTCCAGGGATGTGTTGAAGATTGTGGCAAGTGGCACGCACAACATATCTGCTCCCTCTCTAAGGACCCACGGGGAGATGTTGTCCGGTCCCATTGCCTTTGAGGTATCGATGTCCCTTAGCAGTTTCTTCACCTCCTCCTCATCTGTATGTATGTCGTCCAACACTTGTTGGTGTATTCCTTGCTGGTGTCCCCATCTGGTCTGTCCCCCCAGAGTCCTTCCTGTCTCTACTACTTCCTTAAATCTCGTGTTGGCTCCTCACATACCTCTTGATCGCTTGTGAGTTCTCCACCTTCTTTCCTCAGCCTTATCACCTGTCTTCCTCCTAATGTGGCTATACAACAGTTTCGGGTCAGATTTGACTTTCGATGCTATGTCGTTCTCATACTGTCGCTGGGCCTCCCTCCTTATCTGTGCATACTCGTTTCTGGCTCTTCTACTAATCTCCTTGTTTTCCTGGGTCCTATGCCTCCTGTACCCCACGTCTGCGTGACCGTGTGTGTGTGTGTGTACTCACCTAGTTGTACTCACCTAGTTGAGGTTGCTAGCTCCAAGGGGCCTCTCGTAAGTGATGTCCTCAATGTCCGAACTGCTCAGGGTGAACACAAGATCCAGTCTTGCTGGCTCATCCTCCCCTCTCTCTCTGGTTGTGTCCCTGACATGTTGATGCATGAGGTTTTCAAGTACCACATCCATCATCTTGGCTCTCCATGTTTCGGGACCCCCATGTGGCTCCAGGTTTTCCCAGTCGATCTCCCTGTGGTTGAAATCGCCCATTACCAGTAACTTTGCTCTGCTCGAGTGAGCTCTTCTTGCCACCTCAGCCAGTGTGTCCACCATCACCCTGTTGTTTTCTTCGTACTCCTCTCTTGGCCTCCTGCAGTTCTGTGGTGGGTTATACATCACTCCAATGACTACTTTATGTTCTCCGGACTGAATTGTACCTACAATGTAGTCTCTTTCTCCAATCATGTCCATGCCTTCCATTTCCTCAAATCCCCATCGGTGTTTTATGAGCAGTGCAACCCCTCCTCCCCCTCTACTCCTTCTATCTTTCCTCAGGACGGGTGTGTGTGTGTGTGTGTGTGTGTGTGTGTGTGTGTGTGTGTGTGTGTGTGTGTGTGTGTGTGTGTGTGTGTGTGTGTGTGTGTGTGTGTTAGGGTTATAACTTTTTTACTTTTTTTCCAAATAACAAAAACATAAAGTGGGACCCAGTAAACCAAGCCCTAAAGGAAGATAGACTAAGCAAAACAGATCCCAACTTATGCCTAGAACAGATTAACTCTGTGACACTCGATGTATGCTCAAGGCATATTCCTTTAAGAAAACTTAGGAGTAGATATGAAACAGAAAGAGACAGGTGCTCCCTTTACAGGCGACGGAAAAGAATAACAGAGCGGCTAAAAGAGGTCAATATATCTGCAATGCGTAGGGAGACACTGGTCAGAGAAATAGCAAACATCGAACTAAAGCTAAAGGAATCTTATAGGAGTCAGGAATCGCGGGAAGAACTAAAAGCCATATATGAAATCGAAAGAAACCCAAAGTATTTCTTTTCTTATGCCAAATCAAAGTTGAGAACAACATCCAGTATTGGGCCCCTACTTAAACAAGATGGGTCCTACACAGATGACAGCAAGGAAATGAGTGAGCTACTAAAGTCCCAGTATGACTCAATTTTTAGCAAGCCGCTAACCAGACTGAGAGTCGAAGATCTAAATTACTTTTTTATGAGAGAGCCACAGAATTTGGTAAACACAAGCCTATCTGACGTTATCCTGACGCCAAATGACTCCGAACAGGCGATAAATGACATGCCCATGCACTCTTCCCCAGGGCCAGACTCGTGGAACTCCGTGTTCATCAAGATCTGCAAGAAGCCCCTATCACGTCCTTTTAACATCTTATGGAGAGGGAGCATGGTCACTGGGGACGCCCCACAGTTACTAAATCCAACAGACATAGCCCCACTCCACAAAGGGGGCAGTAAAGCAATAACAAAGAACTACAGACCCACAGCGCTATTCCCATATCATAAAAATCTTTGAAAGGGTCCTAAGAAGCAAGATCGCCACCCATCTAGATACCCATCAATTGCACAACCCAGGGCAGCATCGGTTTAGAGCACGTCGCTCCTGTCTGTCCCAACTATTGGATCACTACGACAAGGTCCTAGATGCACTACAAGACAAAAAGAATGCACATGTAATATACACAGACTTTGCAAAAGCCTTCGACAAGTGTGACCATGGCTTAATAGCGCACAAAATGCGTGCTAAAGGAATAACAGGAAAAGTTGGTGGATGTATCTATAATTTCCTGACAAATAAAACACAAAGAGTAGTAGTCAACAGAGTAAAGTCTGAGGCAGCTACGGTGAAAAGCTCTGTTCCACAAGGCACAGTACTCACTCCCATCTTGTTCCTCATCCTCATATCTGATATAGACAAGGATGTCAGCCACAGCACCGTGTCTTCCTTTGCAGACGACACCCGAATCTGCATGACAGTGTCTTCCATTGCAGACACTGCAAGCCTCCAGGCGGACATCAACCAAATCTTTCAGTGGGCTGCAGAAAACAATATGAAGTTCAATGATGAGAAATTTCAATTATTCTGACATGGTAAGCGTGAGAAAATTAAAACTTCATCAGAGTATAAAACAAATTCCAACCACACAATAGAGCGAAAAACTATCGTCAAAGACCTGGGAGTGATCATGTCAGAGGATCTCACCTTCAAGGACCATAACATTGTAACAATCGCATCTGCTAGAAAAATGACAGGATGGATAATGAGAACCTTCAAGACTAGGGATGCCAAGCCCATGATGACACTCTTTAGGTCGCTTGTTCTATCTAGGCTGGAATATTGCTGCACACTAACAGCACCTTTCAAGGCAGGTGAAATTGCTGACCAAGAAAATATACAGACAACCTTCACTGCGCGCATAACGGAGATAAAACACGTCAGTTACTGGGAGCGCTTGAAGTTCCTGAACCTGTACTCCCTGGAACGCAGGCGAGAGAGATACATGATTATATACACCTGGAAAATCCGAGAGGGACTAGTACCAAACTTGCACACGAAAATCACTCACAACGAAAGCTAAAGACTCGGCAGACGATGCAACATCCCCGCAATGAAAAGCAGAGGTACAACTAGCACGATAAGAGACAACACAATAAGTGTCAGGGGCCGAAGACTGTTCAACTGCCTCCCAGCATACATAAGGGGGATTACCAATAGACCCCTGGCTGTCTTCAAGCAGGAACTGGACAAGCACCTAAAGTCGGTACCTGACCAGCCAGGCTGTGGTTCGTACGTTGGATTGCGTGAAGCCAGCAGTAACAGCCTGGTTGTTCAGGCCCTGATCCACCATGAGACCTGGTCACAGACCGGGCCGCGGGGGCGTTGAACCCAGAACTCTCTCCAGGTAAACACCAGGTCTTCTGTGTCATAAATAGATGAACTTTTGCTTTCAAACAATGAAAAAGTCCCAAATTCCTCTCAGTTTTCAAAAAAGGTCACCCCTAAATAAAAACTATGAATCACCATATATCTGCATTTCTATTCATAAGTAACAACTCAGAAAATTGCTAATTGGCAACGCTATATACTGGCGTCTACTATTGTTGCTATTATTTTGTACTTCTCAGAGGAGTGTATCAGTGAGCACCGCTTGTCTGACAATATATTTACAGGTATAGACTAACAGTGTGGGTTTTGTTGTCAATATTTAACATTCATGTCGCTGTAAACTTTTCCAGTTTCTATAACTGTTAAGAAATTTCTGAAACGGCCAGTATCACGTTCTGGACAGGATTCTCCGTTTGGTAATGGGTAAAAATCTTGGTGCTAAAACCATTTCTTTAAACATCGAGTATCCATTTGTATCCCAACTGGTGAACAATTATGAAGAACTAATGGTACAGTTTTGTTAATGGAACAGAAGAGATCCTCCATAATTCAGGATGGAGAGACGATATGAAGTTTTTGCACAATCTAAAACGAGAGTTTAGATTCTTTGATGAAAAAGGACACTTTCCTTTGATTAACTTTCAGAAAATTGCAAACATCAGCAATGCCAGGTGGAATTCAAGAGTCATTCTATCTATTCTTGCATACATTCTTATACCTACAAGACGGAAGACTTTGGAGAAGATGTGCAGATTCATGTCATACACCTGGACAGATTATTGGTTTACTGATCAGATATACGATGAAAATGACTTCAAGAATTTGTCAGATATAATGAAACCTTACAAAAAAGCACTGAACTCACTGAAAAATGACTGGAAGCAGGAACCGTCCGCGCTCAATATACCAAGAAGTAATCAGTGTGCTGAATGTGCAAAGTTATGCAGGAACTGTATGCTGCCTGCAAAACCAAAAGCAAACTGCAACTTCGGTTATTTCTGAGCCATAAGTAGTAATGTATGTACAAACATGATAACAGTATTGCTGTAAGCTGTTTTATTTGTTATTAATATTACATGTAATATGCATTCAAGTTATATGTTTTCGTTACTAGTTTTTTTTTTCATTTAGAGGTGACATTTTCTAGAAAAATATTGAAATGAAAGGTCATTTCTTTGCTTTCAGACAAAATTCATCTGATTAAAGTACAGGAATATTACGTTGTTAAAAGTTATAACCCTAAATAAATACACACACACACATTTATATATATATAAATATATATATATATATATATATATATATATATATATATATATATATATATATATATATATATATATATAATATATATATATATATATATATATATATATATATATATATTTATGAGTATATATATATATATATATATATATATATATATATATATATATATATATATATATATATATATACGTATATAAATATATATCTTAGGGACAAGATTGGACCAAAAGTTCATTGACGGAGCCATGATCTGGGATAATCTAAGGGCTCTGAAACCAGACCTGCTCCCCCCAACAACTATAAACAATCGCACTGGGATGGTCCAATAGTGGAAAATATTGCCTCAACAATGCTTCAGAGTGTGTCAGGGAAGGATAGAGCCCGCCTCCTGGCAGTGAGAGCTCCTCATGCAGCGGATTTTCTGTTGGCTGTTCCCAACTCCAGCCTTGGCACACGCCTCGACCCACAGACCATCCGCATCGGTGTTGCCCTTCGACTTGCCGCCCCTATTCTCGCCGAACACAGGTGTATTTGTGGCAGTGAAGCAGCAGACCGATTCGGGTACCATGGTCTTGTGTGTCGTAAATCCGAGGGAAAGACTGCAAGACATGAGGAGGTTAATAACATTATCAAGAGGAGCCTCACAACAGCCGGATGCCCAGCAGTAAGGGAGCCACCCCAGCTATGCAGATGTGATGGCAGCCAGAAGCGTCCAGATGGTATCACCCTTCAAGCCTGGACAGATAGGAAGCAGGTGGTGTGGGACTATACATGTGCTGATACCTATCTCCAATACACCAGGGAGGAAGGAGGGGCAGCTGCCAGCTTCAGGGAGTCCCAAAAGTCTAGAAAATATGGAGAACTTGCCCATCATTATGTTTGTTCCCATAGGCTCAGAAAATCTTGGCTCATGGGGAAAGAATGCATCTAAATTCCTTAAGGAGCTGGGAAAAAGACTCATCAGGGTAAATAGGGATCCCAGGGCAGCTAGTTTTCTGTTCCAGCGGCTCAGTGCGGCTGTTCAAAGGGGTAATGTCATCTGTATTTTGGGCACACGCCCCAGCTCTGAGGAGCTGGATGAGATTTTCGCCTTAAAATCGGTGATACACACGTAACAACATGTACCGTATATGTCACCTTTATATCAACAATGTATCTCTTAAATCTTATATATATATATATATATATATATATATATATATATATATATATATATATATATATATATATATACAAGGAATTCGCGAGAGCAGGCGAAATATACTCAAACACTGATCACTGGCCGAAGGAGACTCGAACCTACGAACCATAGGACAAGGTACGCAGTGCTTTACCAATCTACAAACACAGGACAATAACTTGGCGTGTAGCTTGCGCTACACGTTTCATCCAAGGGAGCCAGCTTTCAGGGAGAAGGTTTACAGCTTCTCATCTCATCCCCTGCATTCATCAGCATTACTAGAGATTTTAACAATGCAAGGAATTCGCAAGAACATGCGAAATATACATAAACACTGATCTCTGGCTGAAGTAGACTCGAACCTACGAACTTTAGGACATATATATATATATATATATATATATATATATATATATATATATATATATATATATATATATATATATATATATATAAATATATATATATATATATATATATATATATATATATATATATATATATATATATAAACTAATTATATATGAAATAGACTGATTCTTAGGAAACAATTTGAAGAAAACAATCGCCTAAAGCGAGCGCACAATTATATTAAACTAACAAAATACAGGTATAAGCATGGGTATTCATGGGTAAATGTCGAACAATGGCAAGACAATATAGAATAAACATAGTACAGTCTAACTTCAAGGCTGAAAAATATATTCATCACTGGAATAAATGGTTTGCTTGCTTAAAAACAGGAAACTCAAGTCTGTAAAACAAGGCAATATCAGCAAAACAATGGAAAAACTTTATAAATAATATAAACTATAATAAATTAAATGCAATGGGCAATGACAATGAGTACAAAAAATTACAAAAAAAATATATAATTAACAAGATAGAACACTGAGATTAATATGAATACTGGAAGGCTTGTGAAAATATTATTATAAGAGGCACTGCACTCAAAAGTTAAGAAATCAGAGTATACACGAGGCAGTGACCAATAACACTGGGAAAATTTAAAAGAAAATATAGAGCATAAACCTCTAGAGAGTAAAGACTCAGAGTAACAATAAGTATACAGTCACACACTTTAAGTTACTAATTATAGTAGATATATCACGAACAGGATCACTTAACCGAAAGTCACTGAGTCACTACACTGCAGAGTTTCTAACACTGTCGTTCTCATCAGTATTAATAATTTAACCATGAATATGTCCTAACACAACACTATAATAATTTAAAAAAATCAGATATACAATAATATACAAAATGAGGTGAACATTAAGAGATAAGCAGTGAAGAGAGAAGAGGCAGCGGTGTACATAGTGGCTAGTGGAATTGACATCATATCAACTCCTGTTTGAAAGATGTACTGGTAGATGCCTTTTTACGGCATGCCTGAATGGATAAAAATATGCTTTTTTTTCCCTAACTCTGAAGGCAAAACTGGGCGAAACTGGCGAAACTGGACAGAGTGGTATAGATGATGCGAGTAGAGTGGTGCTGGCAGTTATGACTTGAGTCAGCGAGACGCCCCCTACATAGTGTAATCCTCCCTCAGTGTAATCCACTGTAAGCCACCTTTACAGGGAAGGCGTTGACCAGAAGAAAAAAACTTGTAAGCAACAGTCATAGAAGCGGCTTGAAGAGCAGATTAAGTCACCGGCTTAGAACTAGATACTTGGATTGGCTTGACTTAGCTGTCTCTTGGCAGAGACATTTGAGACGACAGGAGCACTTGCAGACAGCATGGACATGTACAGCTGATCTCATCACGGGACTGGTTTACTGCAGACAGGATTACTGACTTTCTTCTTCCTAGTTCCCTTGTAGTGTATACATGTGAAAATTATCTTGGTTTGACATCTGGTAATAATGCAGACTATGAAATGCATTAAAATCACCACCACCACCACCGCTGCCGCCGCCACCACCACCACCACCACCACCACCACCACCACCACCACCACCACCACCACTTGTAGACGTAGTGACTGGAAAATAATGCTGGAGAAGGTTGAAGAGTGTAGGGAAACCAGACGCCATCATTTATTCAAATCACTTCACAGAACTGAATCACGAAAATTCAGAAAATTTTTCACCGTCGCTGTCACCAATGATGCGTAGCTACTAATTGTAGTGCGTGGGTTTTAGTACGTAAAGGGCGTGAAATGAGTTAGGCATCATCGCTCTGCTGTGGGTTTAATCTGACGGCAAATAGGCATATGTTACCAGCACTGTGTCTGCCAGGTGACTGGCTCCATCTTTTGATGCGCCAGAGGTTTGAAGTACATACCCGTCATTATTAGTCTCTCAAAACACCACCACCACCACCATCATCACCACCACCACCACCACCACCACCACCACCACCACCATCACCACCACCACCACCACAACCACCACCACCACCACCACCACCACCATCATCACCACCACCACCACCACCACCACCACCACCACCATCATCACCACCACCACCACCACCACCACCACCACCATCACTACCACCACCACCACCACCACCACCATCACCACCACCACCATCACTACCACCACCACCACCACCACCACCATCACCATCGTCACTACCACCACCACCACCACCACCACCACCACCACCACCACCATCACCACCACGACCATCACCACCACCACCACCACCATCACCACAACCACCACCACCATCACCACCACCACCATCACCACCACCACCACCACCACCATCACTACCACCACCATCACTACCACCACCACCACTACCACCACCACCACCATCACTACCACCAAGATACCACCATCACTACCACCACCACTACCACCACCACCACCATCACTACCACTACTACTACCACCATCCCTACCACCATAACTACCACTACTACCACCACCACCATCATCATCACTACCACCACTACTACCACCACTACCATCACTACCATCACTACCACCATCACTACCACCGCTACTACCACCACCATCACTACCACCATCACTACCACCACTACTACCACCACCATCACTACCACCACTACTACCACCACCATCGCTGCCACCACTACTACCACCACCACTATCACTACCACCATCACTACCATCATCACTACCACCATCACTTCCACCATCACTTCCACCATCACTACCACAAGTACCATCACCGCCACTACCACCACCATCACCACTACCATCACCGCCACCACCCCCACCATTACTACCACCATCACTACCACCACTACTACCACCACTACCACCACCACCACCACCACCACCACCACCACCACCACCACCACCACCACCACCACTAAAACCACCACAGCCGCTACAACCATTATCACCACCATCACCTCCATTGCTACCATCATCTATACCATTTCCACCACCAAAACCACCACCACCACCTTTACAAACAACCTCCATTGGCACCACCACCATCACCCTCGCTACTACCATCATCACCATCACCAGAGTCACACTAACAGTGAGGAGAGAAGTAGATTGTATAAATAAGCCAGCTGGCAGAGATGGGACAATAGAGGTAGAAGGAGTGGTAGTAGTAGAGGTAAGGCGGGAAGCAGAAGTAGTATTAGTAGCAGAAGTAGTAGTGGGACTAAAGGAGTACATGTGTGGGCAGGACTGGGTAGGGTTAGTGGTCCCTGGTTCAGTCGTGAAATCACCCTGAAGCCTGCCGCTCTACTCCAGGGGTAACTTTAATCAGTGTGTACTAACCTATATTCCCTACAGTAGGCAGTGTGTAATAGGCATCTGCGATGGTAATCTCAGGTTGTGGGAGGCCACTCCGAGCACGAGTGTACAGAGTACAGATGAATATTCAAACTCTCGAACACTTATGCGGAGGCAGTGGGCCGGGAATCACTTAATAATACCTGTTGAGTCCGTTACAGTTGCCTGCTCCTGTTACCAAGGATACCAGCATGCGGCTGGTATATAAGTTATACGACTAATAATTTACCATACTTATCCAGGGATTTGTATATCTTGGTCACTAGCTTTGTTGGGACTGGCCCCTCAGCCCAGCCACGGCCTTCCCCAGGGTGCCTGTAAGGCGTGTATTGGGTATGGGAAGTATAACTCCGACGTTAAGTTAACGATTATCTCTAACTTAGCCTAAATATATGTAGTAGTAATGTACAATACACTATCCCTTGAAGGCATAGTGAATAAGCTACGTTCTAGAAATTTAAGTGTATGTTAAAGAGAGACACCTGGCTTGGCGTCTCCCTTAACCCCCCTTCCCTACATTCCTCTCGCTGGGGGGGTGGGCATAACAGTTTTGGGGAACGTTTCGCCCATAAAGTGGGCTTTATCAAGTCACAAACAGATCAACCTGGGTGAAAGGTACGTGAGTATTCAAAGGATGGAGAATACTGCGTAGGTTGGATCTTATATGGACCTGCACGGGACTGGCGGGTGCGTATGTAGTTATGTGGGATAACCAGTCGTCAGTGGTTAGTCGTCATGAGAGGTAGCAGGTCCTGAGCTGCTTTGGGGATTAGTGTGGAGGGTTTCAAAGCCATGGCTTGCTTCTGCACTGCTTTAAAAATCTGATATTGAAGTGTTGAAGGAGGAGGTCCTACATCTCCAGGAGGAAATTAGGAGGTTGAAGGTTCACCTCGATGGGTTTGGGAGTGAGTGTGAGGTGGCTGGAGCGGTTGAGGGAAATGAGGCTACCAGCATTGAGGTGCAGTCCAGCACCTGCTACAAGTGGCGAGTGGTTCCTAGTAATGGGAGGAGCATCAAATTAAGGAAAGTTAAGGGAGAAGATTTCAAGGTAGGAAACAGCTTCTCTGTTCTTCAGGATGAGTGTACTTCAGTGGTCAGTGAAGGTAAAGGTACTACTTCCTCAGCTAATAGAGGTAAGCAAATTCTTGTGGTTGGTGACTCATAGGTAAGATATATGAACCATGCTTTCTGTAATAGGAATAAGAAGGTGAGAGAGTGTGCTTCCCTGGAGCTTGTGTTGGTGACATAGTCAGCAGGTTGGATAATATCATGTAAGGTAATGTGTAAGTGCTGGTGGAAATGATATCGGGAAGGGTAGGACAGAAGAGCTGCTAGATGAGTACAGGTCAGCTATAGATTTAGTTAGGTCTAAGGGAGGTATCCCAATCATATGTAGCATCTTGCCAAGAAAAGGAGTGGACAATGAATGGTTGTCTAGGGAAACTGGTGTAAATTGTAGGCTGGACAGATGCTGCAAGGAACTTGCAATTCCAACATTGACAACTGGGACAACTTTTAAGGCAAACATGATATGTATGCAACGGATGGGGTACATCTCTCTGGGGCAGGGGTGGTAGCACTTGCAAACTCGATCGAGAGGGCCATTGCTGACATGTCTAGGATTTTAAACTGATAGACGATAGAGGTATGGGTGTGTGTGGGAAACAGTCAGAGTGCAATGCTAGGGTTGAAAACAGTTAATGTTTAAAAGACATTCATCACAAAGTTACAAATAAAGACGATGGATCAGGTCAGCAAACAAAGGGAGACAGCAGAGGGAAGCGAGAGATTAGCTCCCTTAAGGTTTACTATACTAATAGCAGGAGTGTAAGAAATAAGATAGATGAGGTAAGATTAATTGCAAGTGCAGGAAGCATTGATATTATTGGTATAACAGAGACTTGGCTCAGTTTGAAAGATAGAGAAATGCCTTCTGAATGTCACGTACAAGACTATAAATTACTCCACACTGACAGGCTCAACAGGAAGGGTGGTGAACATTAAAATGGTATTAAATACCGACAGATTGTTAGGTAAGACACATGTGCAACAGTTAGGTATCTTTATTTCGAAACGTTTCGCCTACACAGTAGGCTTCTTCAGTCGAGTACAGAAAAGTTGATAGAAGCAGAAGAGACTTGAAGACGATGTAATCAGTCCATCACCCTTAAAGTTTTGAGGTGGTCAGTCCCTCAGTCTGGAGAAGAGCATTGTTCCAAAGTTTGAAACAATATTGTCAAACTTTGGAACAATGCTCTTCTCCAGACTGAGGGACTGACCACCTCAAAACTTTAAGGGTGATGGACTGATTACATCGTCTTCAAGTCTCTTCTGCTTCTATCAACTTTTCTGTACTCGACTGAAGAAGCCTACTGTGTAGGCGAAACGTTTCGAAATAAAGATACCTAACTGTTGCACATGTGTCTTACCTAACAAACAGGAAGGGTGGTGGAGTAGCGATGTATGTCAGAGACAATTTAAATTGTTGTGTTAGACAAAATATAAAATTAGAAGTACCAGCCTCTGAATCTGTTTGGTTACAGCTTCTCGAGGGTCGTGAAAAGCTAGTCTTGGGTGTGATTTACAGGGCCCCAAACCATGATAGGGAGTACAGTAAACTTCTGTGAGACGAAATTCGTAAGGCATCTACATACGAGAGTGTTGTGCTAATGGGAGATTTTAACTTTAGTCAAATTGACTGGAGCAATTTGACAGGAAATTTAGAGTCAAGTGACTTTCATGATACGATTCAGGATTGTTTTTTAAAACAGTTTGTGACAGAACCAACTAGAGGAAATAACCTGCCTGACTTGGTACTTGCCAGCAAAGAATCACTAATTAATAATCTTGAGGTTAATGATGAACTTCGGGAAAGTGATCACAAATCACTCAGTTTTAATAAATCATGGAATTCCCCTAATAATGGCAATCAAGTCTCTGTCCCTGACTTCCGCTTGGCTGATTTCATAGGACTGAGAAATTACCTGGGTGGGCTGAACTGGAATGACCTGTCTATGGGTCAGGTAGTTGGTGATGGTTGCCGATATGACGTTTTCCAGGGAATAGTCCTAGCTGCTCAGACAACCTATGTTCCAAACAGGCAAATCAGATCAAACAAAAATTATCTTAAATGGATGAACAATAGACTGAAACATCTCATTGGTCAAAAGAGAGGCATATATAGGTGAATCAAAAGAGGAGAGGGGCAGTTAAGAAGTCAATATATTCAGTCAACGAGAGAAATAAAAAAGGAATTAAGAAAAGCAAAAAGAGATTATGAGGTTAAAGTTGCAAGAGAATCGAAGACTAACCCAAAAGCATTCTTTCAGGTGTACAGAAGTAAAATTAGGGACAAGATAAGCCCACTCAAAAGTCACGTGGGTCAGCTCACCAATAGTGATATGGAAATGTGTAGAATTTTAACACCTACTTCCTCTCAGTTTTTATGCAGGAAGATACCAGCGATATTCCAGAAATAATAAATTATGTAGAACAGGACGATAATAAACCAAGCACGATTAGGGTCTCAAGTGACATGGTCCTTAGGCAAATAGATAAATTAAAACCTAACAAATCCCCAGCCCCTGATGAACTGTATGCAAGGGTTCTAAAGGAATGTAAAGAGGAGCTTAGCGAACCTTCGGCTAATCTTACCAACATATCAGTGCAAACTGGCATAGTGCCAGATAAGTGGAAAATGGCAAATGTGATACTTATTTTCAAAGCAGGTGACAGGTCCTTAGCTTCGAACTCTAGACCAATAAGTCTTACCTCCATAGTGGGAAAATTTATGGAATCAATAATTGCCGAGGCAATTCGTAGCCATCTTGAAAGGCATAAATTGATAAATAAATCTCAACACGGTTTTAGTAAGGGGCGTTCCTGTCTTACGAATTTTCTTACTTTTTCACTAAGGTGTTTGAGGAGGTAGATCATGGTAATGAATACGATATTGTGTATATGGACTTCAGCAAGGCTTTCGATAGAGTTCCACTTCAGAGGCTATTGAGGAAACTTAAGGCACACGGAATAGGAGGAGAATTTTTTTTCCTGAGTAGAGGCATGATTGACAGATAGGCAGCAGAGAGTTTGCATAAATGGGAAGAAATCAGAATGGGGGCACGTCACAAGTGATGCTTCGCAGGGGTCAGTGTTGGGCCCATTGTTGTTCACAATTTACATAAACGATATAAATGAGGGAATAAATAGCAACATAAGCAAATTTGCTGATGACACCAAAATAGGCCGTCCAATTCATTTTAATGAGGAGATTAGTGCACTCAGGATGATTTGAATCGACTGATGCAGTGGTCGGAGAAGTGGCAGATGCAGTTTAATATAGACAAATGCAAAGTTCTAAATGTTGGACAGAACAATAACCATGCCACTTATATACAAATAGTGTAGATTTTAATACTACTGATTGCGAAAAGGATTTGGGAGTTCTAATTAGCAGTAATCTGAAACCAAGACAACAGTGCATAAGTGTTTGCAATAAAGTTAACAGAATCCTTGGCTTCAAATCAAGAAGTATAAATAATAGAAGTCCTCAGGTTGTTCTTCAACTCTATATATCCTTGGTTAGGCCTCATTTAGATTATGGTGCACAGTTCTGGTCACCATATTACAGAACGGATATAAATGCACTGGAAAACGTACGGAGGAGGATGACAAAGTTGATCCCATGTATCAGAAATCTTCTCTATGAGGATAGACTAAGGGCCCTGAATCTGCACTCTCTAGAAAGGCGTAAAATTAGGGGGGGATATGATTGAGGTGTATAAATGGAAAGCAGGAATAAATAAAGGGGATGTAAATAGCGTGCTGAAAATATCCAGCCAAGACAGGACTCGCAGCAATGGTTTCAAGTTGGAAAAGTTTAGATTCAAGAAGGACTCAGGAAAGCACTGGTTTGGCAATAGAGTTATGGATTAGTGGAACAAACTCCTGAGTACCATCAAAGAAACTAAGATCTTGTGTAGTTTTAAAAATAGATTAGATAAATACATGAGTGGGTGTTGGTGGGTGTGAGTTGGACCTGACTAACTTGTGCTACCAGGTCTGACGCCGTGCTCCTTCCTTAAGTGGAAGTGACCTGACTAGATGATCATTGTTCTAAGCCGGGGGGTGGCATGGACCTGCTTCGCATGGGTCAGTAGGCCTGTTGCAGTGTTCCTTCTTTCTTATGTTCCTTTTCTTTTTTTTTCAACAAGTCGGCCGTCTCCCACCGAGGCAGGGTGACCCAAAAAAGAAAGAAAATCCTCAAAAAGAAAATACTTTCATCATTCAACACTTTCACCACACTCACACATTATCACTGATTTTGCAGAGGTGCTCAGAATACAACAGTTTAGAAACATATACGTATAAAGATACACAACATATCCCTCCAAACTGCCAATGTTCTTATGTTCTTATATCCTTTGTTAGGCCTCATCTAGATTATGCTGCACAGTTTTGGTCACTGTATTACAGAATGGTTATAAATGCTCTGGAAAACGTATAAAGGAGGATGACGAAGGTGATCCCATGTATCAGAAATCTTCACCGTGAGGATAGACTGAGGGCCCTGAATCTGCCCCAATAATTCTACGCCTTTCTCTCTGGAAAGACGTAGATTTATGGGGGATATGATTGAGGTGTATAAATGGAAAACAGGAATGAATAAAGGGGATGTAAATAACGTACTAAAAATATCTAGCCAAGACAGGACTCGCAGCAATGGTTTCAAGTTGGAAAAATTCAGATTCAGGAAGGATATAGGATAGCACTGGTTGGGTAACAGAGTTGTGGATGAGTGGGATAAACTCCTCAGTACAGTTATAGAGGCTGAAACGTTGTGTAGTTTTAAAAATGGATTAGATAAATACATGAGTGGGTGCAGGTGGGTGTGAGTTGGACCTGACTAGCTTGTGCTACTAGGTCAGATGCCGTGCTCCTTCCTTAAGTGAATGTGGCCCGAACTGCAGGCAGAAACACCATGCCTGGAATCCTCGATGCCCCGAGAGGCTCGCCAGAATTCAAGTCTGGGAGACTCCAAAAACTCGGCAACAGGCTACGACGGATCATCACTCTCAGCAAACGATTGGTGCAGAGAACCCTGCCATACCGCAGATCTCTCAGCAGCTAACCCAAGTCAATGCCCAGGAATTCCCAACCCTAGAAGTCTCAACCAGGCGTCAAGGTCAAGAACCTCCTGCACCCCTACCTCAACGAAGAAACAGAAACAAGAGGAACAGGAGGCGTCAACAGGGTGCATCTGGTCAATGCGATCAGCAGGCTGCACCAAACTACCACTACTACCACCTCTACCCACGCGTCACCTCACCTGACTCCTGCCACTATATATATAAGTGTTTTATTAGTTTTCTCTGTATTAGGACTGAAGAAGCCACTCGTGGCGAAACGTTTCCTTTAATAAATGTCCTGAACTGTACATAAGTGTCTTTTTCCACATCTTGTCGGTATCACCATACCATTTCCTCATTGTCAAGACACAGTACTAGTGATGGACGTTTTATACACAGAGACTACCTTTCTCTCCTCCTGAAGGCACACAGCTTCAAGAACCATTCCTCCTTTCTGCAAGACTGCATTGAAGAAATGGTGGCACCTAGATCCACTCCACACCATCTCACGGATTCTAAACATCCCTTCTCTCCTGCTACTTACCACTATCTACGAGAGTGCAAGGAAGATCTATCAGCTTGCTCTAAAGATTATTTCCATAGTGCTCACCTAGCTCTCACTTCCCTTCCCGCTCCTGACAGACGCACCGCCGAACACATCCTAAGCAAAGTTACCACCGCCAACCTACAGCAGAAACTACGGCTCTCAAGAAAACTTTCCTCTCTCTGTCAACACAGCAAATGGAAAGATATTGGTAGAGCTGACATCATCAATAACCTTTCTTCTTATATTCTCAGTGATACAGAATCCGAAGCACTCAGCTTAGGTCTCAAGTTTGCTACTGGCATACGGAAGCCTAAATGCGAGTTAGACACAGTGATCAAAAACCATTTCTTCGGTGACTCTGAGTTTAACAAAGGTTTCATACAAGGACTTATTGCAGCTGCAGTTTCTGAACCTAGTCGTCCAGTCATTCCTCGTCGCTACATCCAGGCACTCAAAAACTTTGCTACTAATAATGATATTCTCATCACCACAGCGCACAAAGGAGGAGGAGTGGTCATCCTCAACAGTACAGACTACGTTAATAAGATGCAAGATTTATTGAACGACGCCAACACATACGTTTCCATCCCCGAACATGCATGGAAGAAAGAAACAAATTCTTTTCTCAGTAAGACCTGCAGCATACTCAGGAAATCAGAAGAAGGTAAAAAGCTCTTGCGCCTCATCCCTACCATCCCCATGTCAGCAAGACTTTATGGTTTACCAAAGACCCACAAACCAAATGTGCCTATGAGACCCATTACATCTGGAATCGGCAGCGCCCCTCACAGTCTAGCAGGAGTTTTGGCGAAATATTTGTCAAAGCTCCTGGGTACAATCAGTCAGGTTCATCTAAAGCATTCGGGTGACCTCATTAACCGTATCAGGGATCTCGACATGAGTGATAAGAAGCTTGCAAGTTTTGACGTGACTGCCTTATTCACCAATGTCCCAGTTGATCAAGCCATTGATCTTCTTCGCAGGGTGATTAAAGATGATGCAGAGTTACCTGTACCCCGCCAAGATTTTGTGAGCCTTGTCGAACTTTGTGTTCGTTATAACTGTTTTAGGTTTGAGGACAAGAAGTACAAACAACTCTTCGGACTAGCCATGGGATCCCCC
This sequence comes from Cherax quadricarinatus, assembly GCF_038502225.1. Lineage (NCBI taxonomy): Eukaryota > Metazoa > Arthropoda > Malacostraca > Decapoda > Parastacidae > Cherax > Cherax quadricarinatus. Next base: position 4,171,855 of record NC_091294.1, on the reverse strand, counting down.
CTTAGTGCAGTTCTTGCCAATTTATATATGGAGGACCTGGAATCAAGAAGGATCCTCAGTAACATCCCTCGCTCAGTTACATGGATGCGGTACGTAGATGATATTTTGGTCATTGTACCCAAAAATCTTGACGTACGGGGCATCCTCAACACCATCAACACTCTGGAACCTACTATTAAATTTACACTAGAGGAGGAGAAGGACAACCAGTTACCTTTTCTCGACGTTCTCTTACGCACAGGGGAAAATAAACTTTCTTTTAAAGTCTACCGGAAGCCTACCTACAAGAACGATCTTCTACATTTCTTCTCTCACCATGACACAAGAACTAAAAGAGGGGTAGTTATTGGCTTCTTTCTGAGAGCCTACAGAATTTCCAGTCCACAGTTCCTCGAAGAAGAATGTACATACATCACCAACTCTTTTAGTTCACTGCACTTTCCCCTACACTTCATACGTGACTGTAGGAAACGTGCGACACGTATCCTCAGCAAGACCAACACCTATCAAATTGAAGAAAAGCCTCCAAGTTACATCGTTTTACCGGTCAGCAACGTTGCCACTAATGTTTCAAAAATGTTTGACAGAAAACTGGCTAAAATATCTACCAGCTCTTCAACTACTATTAGGAACCTGATACAAAACCCAAGCATGATTCTGGCACAAGTGCAGGAATCTACACTATACCATGTGGGGGTGTGACAAAGTATATGTAGGGGAAACAGCCAGAACTCTGGACATTAGGATAGCAGAACACAAAAATGCTTGCAGAAATGATGACCGCAAAAACGCATGTGTTCAACATAGAGACGATGTTGGACACCTTATGAAATTCAATGAAGCTAAACTAGTTATTAAAGAAGACGACTTAAGACGGAGAAAATGCATTGAAGCTGCACTAATTTCTGTCAGTAACACTATAAAGCAAAAATCCGGTAGTTACAGTATTTCAAAATTACTAAGCAAGAGGATATTACCCATCCTGGGAACTGGTGTTACTTGATGCCAGCAGGTCCCTCTCTAGCCTCACCTCCTTAGTTCCATTACTACTACTACTACTACTACCACCTCTACCCACGCGTCACCTCACCTGACTCCTGCCACTATATATATGTGTGTTTTCTTAGTTTTCTCTGTATTAGGACTGAAGAAGCCACTCGTGGCGAAACGTTTCCTTTAATAAATGTCCTGAACTGTACATAAGTGTCTTTCTCCACATCTTTTAGGAAGCTATACAGGCGTAACCCTACGGCAGAGAACAGGAATACTCTGAGAGCCATTGTGCAGCATGCCCGCAGAGTCTCTCTCAGAGTAAAAACTGAGAAATGGCTGGAGTGGTGCTCAACATTCGGGCATCACACCACCTTATCTGAGATATGGGGCAAGCTCAACATAGCAACTGGCAAGAGTAAGCCGAGGCCACCAGCACACCCGAACCCATCCCAGGAAGCTGAGAAACTAGTGGAGCTTTTCACTTCCAGGGGAGCCTCCACTCAGCTCCCACAGGACATCCGGAATATACAGATGGATCTTCTGCCACAGCGCCAGCTAACGATACAAGCTGCATGTGCGTCGGAAGATGTGACTGATGAAGACCTCACGGACTTGGAACTCCGACGTGCCATTAAGAGCACAGGTGACACTGCCCCAGGCATCGATGGTGTTACATACTCCATGATTGCACGTGCTGGGCAGAGTGGATGGGAGGCCATACTAGACGTCATTAACAAGTCGTGGAGGGCCAGGACACTCCCAGCAGCTTGGAAGAAAGCTACCATCATACCAATTCCAAAGCCCAAGGACCCAGGCAGTATGAGACCCATATCGCTGACCAGCTGCTTAGCCAAGGCTGCTGAGAGGATGGTGTTAAACCGCCTCCTATGGATACTTGGACCCTCTCATCATCACATATTTGGCTTCACCAAAGGAGTGGGTACAGCAGAGTGCATAACCACTCTACTAAGCCAGATTGCTGATAGTAACAAAAAACCTAGTATTGTCGTCTACCTCGACCTTGAAAAGGAATTTGAGCTAGCCAGCCCCCACAGCAATTCTGGCAATACTAGCTCGGAAGGGAATCAAAGGACGCCTCCTGGCCTGGATAGAGTCCTACCTTAGGGGCAGGCAGGCCTGTGTCAGCTTTCAGGGACACTACTCTTCCTTTAAATCCCTGGAAAACGGTACGCCACAAGGAGGTGTGCTCAGTCCTACCCTGTTTAACATCCTTATGCAGGAACTTGTGAGCCTTCCCTTTCGTAGTGGTACACAGCTCCTCAGCTATGCTGATGATCTTGCACTCGTAGTGAATGGGAAAGGCAATTTAGAACGACAGGCTCAGAGAGTTTTGGACCTAATTACGCAGTCTTGCAAGGAACTAGGCCTCAAGATCTCGGCCGAGAAATCTCTTGCAATGATGTTCAAGGGACCAGATCCTGTGAATAGATTACTTATTCAGGATATAGAACTTGAGTGGACAGGCTCCTACCTGTACTTGGGAATCTACGTTGATAAAAAGCTGACCTTTCAGAAACAGGCCGAGTATGTCAGGTCACGTGCTCTACTCAGACTCAACGCCATGAGAGCCATGACGAGGCACCGTGCAGGGGCAAGCAAAGAAGTACTTCGCTTGTACTATATACAAGCTATACGCTCGCTCATTGACTACGGTGCACCGGCGTTAGCTCATCTCTTCCCGCAGAGCAGGCAAAGGGTGGAGGTCGTACAAAATCAGGCGATAAGAACTATGCTTGGGGCCCCCATCTGGATCAACACAGTATGTCTCAGATCTGAGGCCCGGCTTCCTTCCTTGGCTGACAGAGTAAGATACGTAAACGCCTGCAAAGTGGCCACGATTCTGCACAGGCAGCAAGGTACCCCACTAAGGAGACGGATATTGACAACCATGGCACAAGATCCCACACTCTTCACGGACTACTCCTGGATTCGTTCGTTTTGTGCTGCTGGGCGGAAGCTGCTGCCTATACAATTACTCCTTGAGAAGAGTTGTGACCTTCCTGTTGCTGGGTACTATCCACCACCTCCCTGGCGCCCAGATCCAGCCGATGTTTGCATCATGCAGCTACCCATCTCTAAGCGTCTCTGCAGTCAAGACACCCTCAGCAATCATGCTGAGACAAGCATGGCACTGGCAGAGGGAGGCACATGTGCAGTGTATTTCACAGATGATTCTGTCGACTCTGACAAGAAGAGAGCAGCAGCTAGACTGTACCACAATGGTCACACACAAGGCTGGCGACTCCCTGACCACTGCACGATCCTTCAAGTTGAGCTGGTGGCGATTCAGCAGGCATTGTCACATGCCCTACGACATCGACTCCGACCTGTCATACATGTTGATTCAACCTCTGCAATCAATGCCCTCTCCCATCCTCAACTACAGGACAATATTCACCTCATCACATCGCATAATGACAGCCTTAGAAGTTCAGGGTAACAGATCGACATTGAACTGGATCCCCAGCCATACTGGCATCCGGGGAAATGAGGCGGCAGATGATGCAGCCAAGGCAGCAACAGACTATCCACATGTTGGGATTACTGTCCCAATCAGCCTACGACAGACCAAACTGGTGGCTGCCAGAGCCATGAAACTTATGGGGGAGGTCTCAGGTGATACCCCATCTCAACAGTGGTACCGAGCAGCGACTCAGGGAGAACCCCCTCCATATGATAGAAGCTGGTCCAGAGCGCAGTGTACCGCCATCCATCGGCTTCGTTTGGGCTTTCCCACAGCCAAGATGATGATAGACAAGGCTGAGGAGGAGATGTGCCAGTACTGTCAGCACGTTGTCCAGCGGCCCCTAACACACTATCTTCTGGAGTGCGAAGTTACTGAGACACTCCGCAGGCAACTAGGAGTGATATTCCCTCCCGAAGAGGACCCAGAGATGACTGCGGCCACACTAGTGTACCATGGAGTCAACGAACCAGACAAGCTGTTACCTGTGATAACGACATATCCTCCTCCTCGCTAGTGTCCATAGTTAGGAGTACATACGGAGTTGTCGCTTATGAGATGCACCAGTTGAACTGACCAGAAGAGTGCTTGAACAGCATATGTCGCATCATTGTAGAAACCTTTCTCCCTCGGGAGCCAGAGACGGGTCATCGCAAGATTGAGACCCGTGCCAGGACTACGGTCTTGGCGAACATTATACATACATACCTAACTAGGTTACATCAGAAGTCACACAGAGAGGTGTGTACTGTTCAGCATCACATTCCAGCACCACGTGGACAGACACATGGCTTCTGCCGAAAGGAAGAGGTCATGATGTTCAAGGGACACGACGGATGACTCGGATTTAGAAATGGACGACTCGGATTTTGAAATGTGGGGCGCAATCCTAGCGAAGAAGTTGCGAGACCACTCCGTGTCATCAGAGGAAAAGTCTCCAGATCTGGCAAGCCTAACCATGAAGCCAGCGAATACGGAAGGATGGATCAATGTGAACAGTAAGACACGCCGTCCCTCCAAGGAGCAGGTAAACCAGCTCAAATCACCTTCCAGATTCAAGGTAAAGGCTTATGGGCAACACAAAACCCACTATGGCGTGGTTACACACCTGGAAACACTGCACAAACTGAGGTTCAAGATATGGTTCAACCTGAGGGGAGAACCAATACTGACTCCTATCAACAGGGAAATGCATATCACCTTGAAGAAAGTCATGGAGACAGACCGCTCCTTCACCCTGGAGGAACTGGATTCTCGGCAGATCACCAAGGGTGTAGTGATGCGATACCCGCTGATGATGCCCATTGAGGCAGTAGCAGCTCACCCCAGTGTCGTGTCAGCTCAGCGTCTCAAGGCAAAGTCGGCAGGCAACGCACCAACCCGGCAGGTCCTCATTCAGCATGTAGGACCGTTGCCATCCCAGCTGGACCTCGGTTCTTGGGGCAGGTACGATGTCAGGACCTTCACGGCAGAACCAGTTCGCTGTTTCAAGTGCCAGCGTTACGGACACTTGGGTGCACTCTGTCCGAACAGAGTAATCTGCGGTGTCTGCAGCCAGCCCCACCCTACCGAGGAATGCATCACCAAGCTGAAGAATGCATCGCCACCCACTCCACGATGCCCGAATTGCAGGCAGAAACACCATGCCTGGAGCCCTCGATGCCCCGAGAGGCTCACTAGAATTCGTGAGGCCTGGAAGACGCCAACGACGAGACAGCAGGCTACGGCAGAGCATCACCCTCAGCAGATGATGGGTGCAGAGAATCCTGCCATACTGCAGAACTCTCATCAGGCAACCCAACTCAATGCCCAGGAGTTTCCGACCCTTGGAAATAAATGGTATAAAATACCGACACAATGGAAATATAAGCACATGTGTAGTATAATGTGATCCTTTATTGACAACGTTTCGCCCACACAGTGGGCTTTTTCAAGACACAAACAGATCTGGTATAAACCTTGGTAATAAATAGCGACAAGTTGGTTTAGAAAGACACGTAAGCAAACACTATAACATATTTATTAGAAAACGTTTCGGTCGTGGGACCTTGATCAAGGTCCCAGGACCGAAACGTTTTCTAATAAATATGTTATAGTGTTTGCTTACGTGTCTTTCTAAACCAACAAACAGATCTACCTGGGGTGGAAGGTACGCGAGTATTTATAGTCAGGTTCAGAATGCTGAGGTCAGGTGGAGAAAACTTCATCTGATGATGTATCTCATTTTAGACTCTGTAACCCCACTCGGTACATCATCAGATGCAGCATTCTCCACCTGACCTCATCTTTCTGAACCACACTTCACGATGCACTTCTCGAACAGGGTGAAGATCAAACCAGAGAGTGGGACAGTCAATGACTCGTCCAAGCTAGCACTTGCAGCTGTCGTCAGTGGCAGACTGCAAGTCAAGTTTAATGTGATTCTGTCGCTCAAAGAGGCCTTCGTTGTCGTCTGTACTGACGACACCGAGGCTGGAAAACTTATTACCACCACTGCTACAACCACTCTACGAGATCAGGGATTTATTGTCTTGACTTCCCCAGCTCTGAGGGCCAGGAGAACTGTGTTCCTCAAGAGACTCGACAGGCTCATCACTGCCCAGGCTACCGAAGAAATCAAGTCGTCTATTGAAGCACAGAACCCTTGGGCCAAGGTGGAATTCATTACCAAAATACCCAATGCCTCCTCCATGCTGAAGGTCACCTTCAGTGACGTCAACATGGCAGCCAGAGCTCTCGCTGAGGGACTGGCTATTCACTACTTCCACATCAATCCAGCCTTCATCGAAGCAGAAAAATTCCATCAAATTCCATAGTGTTCCAACTGTTACTCATACCTACATACCACCAAAGACTGCCCTGCCAAGAATAAGAAGTTCTGCTCCACCTGCGGCCAAGAAGGTCTTGACTTCAAGACGTGCACTACTGACTCTCCACCTAAATGCTTGAACTGCAAGAATGATCACCATACTCTTGCTGTCAAGTGCCCAACCAGACGACATATACTTAAGAAACAACTCCAACAACAACAAAAAAAGCCACTGCACAAGCGACTACATATGCTGCTATTACTAAGCTTCAGGCAGATACTACCAAGATTCTTCAAGCCACACAAGCTACATCTACCACTTCTTCGCCAGCTCTTGCTGGCGACTCCACCAAGATTCTTTACTGCATCATGTATGCTCATGTGCAGAATGTAGCTGAACCTGGTTCCTTCAACACCACCATCAACGAACTCTTCATGCTCAACAACATGCCTGGTTTCACATTCCCTGCATCTCCACCTTCCACAGAGATCATAAAATCCACTGCAAATGTTTCCAACATTACCGCTGCTCCACCGCTACCACACCTTCCTCCCGACACAGAGATGGACCAATCAGAGACCACTGAGATGCCGACCAATTCCACCAATGAGAGTCCACCAGCACCTGCTTCCACCTCCGTCACAACGGACCAATCAGATGCCTCACCTCAAACGTCTCAGCCGCCAGCCACGAAGGTTAAAACACAAGAGCCTTGGGATGCAACCCTACGTACTACCGCCACTCCTTCACAAGAAGTCCATTGCTTGCCTGGTGTATACTTCTACACAACCAACCAGAATGAGAACGCAATGTACACTCCAGAAATTATTCAACGCCTCCACAACGGGACAGTCAAGTTCACCTGCGACTCAACTCGATCATTCACCACTGAATCCCTGATCAACCTACTCTCAAAAAGTCACCGCTTTGTGGCATTCGACTGCACCACAAGGAAGAAATTCAGGACTCTCCAGAATGGGGCTGCCGAAGACGGCACCCTCATCTAGCAGGACTGTCAATGATCAATCATCGTGAAGGTAAGTTTCCCCAGCACTTTGCTACCTGCTAAAGCTGGGGTGTGGCTTCAAAAAGAACCTGTAATTGCTGCCTCCGCCCTCCTAAGCTGCTGAAGATGCTAAACGAGAAGATACTTCCTACTTGGGGAGTCACCGCAAGACAGAAGAAGTCACCCTCCAACCGGAGGGCCCCAAGAAACAATACAGAAGAAAGAAGATGAACGACACCCCCCGCCCGGGAGGCCACCGCCGGGTCGCCATCTGGAGAAGACCCTGGCCGGAAGTACCGGCAACCTACAACAACAACACCCCAGGTAGATCTGTTTGTGACTTGAAAAAGCCCACTGTGTGGGCGAAACTTTGTCAATAATGGATCACATTATACTGCATATGTGTTTATATTTCCAATTTCCGACCTTGAAGACTCAACCAGGCGTCATGAACAGGAGCATCCTCCCCCACTACAGCAACGAAGAAACAAAAACATGAGGAACAAGCGGCGCCAACAGGAAACATCTGGGCAACGCAATCAGCAGACGGCACTACACGAGCCCCCACCGGCCTCCTTGCCAGGCACAGCCACTATGCAGGCTGTGCCTGCACCTCACCAGCAGATGCCGGGTACACAACTTGGCATACAGCAACAGGCCACGGTGTACATAGTGAAGAAATACGACCCTCAGCAGTCCCCACAGATTACAACAGCCCAGATAATATCCACTGCTTCGAACCCACCGACAACGCAGGCCCTCAACAGAGAGGATCTCTTAACACTCATCAAGGCATTCACGGGTATTATCTGCAACACAATCACCTCCACGGAACAACAGAGCATGTTCCGGCAGATGGTCAGCACACTCCTGAGGGTGTGCTTACTGACAGAGCAGGAAACAGTGGATGCCATGAATCTGCAGATTATCAGAGTGGACAGAGCCCAGTCCCCAGCTCAGGAAACAGCTGAGATGGAGTAACCTCAGTCGCTTATGAGGCACACTAGCTGAACTGTCCGGAACAGTGCTTGAGCAGCATATGCTGCAACAATGAAGAATCAATTCTCCTTCAGGAGCCAGAGACGGGTCATCTCAAGATTAAGACCCGTGCCAGGACCCTGGTCTTGGCGAACATTATACATACATACTAACTAGGTTAGGGCATTGGCTTAAGCCTGTAGGAGACTTGGACCTGCCTCGCATGGGTCAGTAGATCTTTTGCAATGTTCTTTCTTATGTTCTTATGTTTCTTGACAAGGGGTTCAGCTATGTTATAGAAGGTTCTATAACATTGTGGAAGTAGTAGTGGTAGCGTAAAGTAGGGAGAGTTTTTGGTTGGACAAGTATAGTAAGAGGGGGAGAAAGAAAGAAGACAAAAGTGAAGGTAGGAGCCAAAGGTAGTAGGAAAGGAAGTAGTAGACGTAGTAATAGTGGAGTCAGTCAAATGCCAAGAAACAAGATCACTGAAAGAGAGCTAAGAGCCTACAGGGGGTAAGACCAAAATCACAGGAATTGGGAGGAGGGAAAGTAAGAACATAAGAAAGAAGGAGCACTGCAGCAGGCATACTGGCCCAAGAGAAACCGGTCGAACTCACACCCACTCACATCCACTACTACCATTATCACCACAACCTCCAGTACCACCACCATCACCTCCGCTACCACCACCACCATTTTTGCTACTCTCATCATCACCCATATCACCACCCCTATCACCACAATTACTACCACCACCAACACCGCCACTACTCCCACCATCACTACCACCCCCACCAAACACCCCCACCACCACCACCAATTCCACGATCACTACTACCGCCACTAAAACCACTAAAACTATCACCAACAAATCACAACCACCATTACGACTACCACCACCACCACCCTTACCAACGCCAACACCCATTTCCACCTCCATCACCACCACTACAACTATTGCCACCACCACCACCACCACCGCCACTACCACCACCACTGCCACCACCACCACTACCACCACCACCACCACCACCACCACTACCACCACCACTAACATCACCATTAACACCACCACCATTACCACCACCACCATCACCACCACCACCACTACCACCACTACCACCACCACCACCACAACTACCACCACCACCACCACTGCCACCACCACCACCATCACCACCACCACCACCACTGTGTGATGAAGGGTTTTGTAAACCACCACAACCTCCACCACCACTATCACTACCACCACCACCACCACCACTTCCACCACCACCTCTACCACTACCACCACCACTACCACCACTACCACCACCACTACCACCACCACTATCACCATCACCACCACCACCACCACTACCACCACCACTACCACCACCATTACCACCACTACCACCACCACTACCACCACCACTACCACAACCACTACCACCATCACCACCACCACCACCACTACCACCACCACTACCACCACCATTACCACCACTACCACCACTACCACCACCACTACCACCACTACCACCACCACTACCACCACCACTACCACCACCACTACCACCACCACTACCACCACCACTACCACCATCACCACCACCACTACCACCACCACTACCACCACCATTACCACCACTACCACCACTACCACCACCACTACCACCACTACCACCACCACTACCACCACCACTTCCACCACCACTACCACCACCACTACCACCACCACTACCACCATCACCACCACCACCACCACCACTACCACCACCATTACCACCACTACCACAACTACCACCACCACTACCACAACTACCACTACCACCACCACTACCACCATCACTACCACCACCACTACCACAACTACCACCACCACTACCACAACTACCACCACCACCACCACTACCACCATCACTACCACCACTACTACCACCACCTCCACCATAGTTTATTTTCAGGCTTCATCAAAGCTTGGAGGATATCAAATCAATGAGTGATCCATGGAGCCGCTTCCGCTGGCTACACTAATCCCGATGAATCCACGAACGCGAGCCAGTGTAAACAAACATTGTGGCAGGGAGCAGCTCCCCCCTTCCCTCCTGGTGATGCAGCTCATGTTACACAGGAACAAGATCACCCTCCGCCCTCCTCTTCCTCCTACACCCACCTCTTCCTCCTCCACCCACCTCTTCATTCTCCACCCACCTCTTCCTCTTCCACCCACCTCTTCCTCCTCCACTCACCTCTTGCTCATCCACTCTACGACTACCACCACCAGCACTAGTACCACCTCTACCCCTACCACCACCGCCACCACCATCACCTCCCCACCTCCCCCCACACCACCACCACCATCACCACCATCACTACCACCCATATGAGTCTTTAATGACAGAAGCAAATACATTGAAGCAATCAAGATAAACATACATGGAATGTTTTGAACAATGATGTATGGGTGCAAAACTACAATGAATACAGACGTGAGAGATTAAGTCAGATTGAAGTGTAGAACACTGTGAGGAAACTCAGATTGTTGTAAGTAGCTGTGAGCGCTGATGGACCTACTTTTGTGTGACCCTGAAACTTGGACTGTCATGGGGTCACCATGGCAACCAGCAACTACTAGCCTATATTATATTTTAATAACTCTTTAAATTTTATTTTAACAATTATTTTGTATTGAATTACATTATATTATTAATATTATTTTTTTAAAGCCCTTTCTCATACAAAAGACCAAAAATTTTTAAGCAATGTGGACTATTGTCGCTTCTGGGGTCCCTTTGGGATTAGGGGCCCCTGAAGCTTAAGCTTCATTAGTTTGACAGTAGATCCGCCCCTGTCTGTGAGAGTCATCAGATGATTCACTTGATGTCATAGACATTAATGTGGGGGAACATGATTTTTATCATTATTGTTGTATACTAAGTAATACTTTTCTCAAGACTGATGAACTGAAAACATCGACTCCAGGCTAAGAGACTGATTACCACATTCTCTTCCTCATCTCTCACCGTTCTTCTCTGTACTGGACTAAAGAAGTCACTGGCTGGTGAACCTCTTCCTCATTAAAAATTCCCAAATGTTGCTTAAGTGTCTAATTCTTTAACTTATCGGTTTTCTAAACCATTACATCACATAAATCAACTGTTTTGGGTATCTCTAAGAGTCGCTCATATAGCTGTTTTTTAGAGTTACATGATGTCTGTGATTAAGATGACTTCGTTTTCTATCGGATCAAAGCAAACTTTTCACAAAGCCCAATAAGTGTCTTGTTTGTGTTTTTGGAGTTAAGTGTTTCCAGGTATTATTTGTGGTTTGTAGATGAATGGTTCAGAGAACCGACATGTTGATAAATTAGACACATGTGCAACTCTTGGGTATCTTTATTGAGGAAACGTTTCGCCACACAGTGGCTTCATCAGTCCATACATAGGAGAAACTTGAAGAACAGGAGGAGAATGAGGTAATCAGTCCCTCAACCTTGAGTCGATGTGTTCAGTCCATCAATCTTGAGTAGAATGATGGACTGAACACATCGACTCAAGGTTGAGGGACTGATTACCTCATTCTCCTCCTGTTCTTCAAGTTTCTCCTATGTATGGACTGATGAAGCCACTGTGTGGCGAAACGTTTCCTCAATAAAGATACCCAAGAGTTGCACATGTGTCTAATTTATCATTATTTGTGGTACAATAATTCTGTTTGCTTTCTTCCATTTAACATTTGGAAGGATTAGATCAGATCGTGAACACTGAGGAACTAATTAATCACAGACATAAAAATCAGATGTAATATGCTTTGATCACAACCTCAATGAACACTATGTGATTAATTGTCCACTTATTGAGGAACACAGAGACAGACAATATAATAACCTATGTGACATGTCAAGGCATCTTATTAATGAAAATAAGATACCAGATATATTAAGCAAATTTCCTAAATTTGCTTGTAACAGATAAGTGAACTGTAAAAACAAATCCAGATGTACCCCTCTTAATCCTTTCGGGCCTAGTTCCTAGGCCTTTTGTGTATCCATATACTCTTACGCTATCGTCCACAGGATGGATATGTTGTGCACAATAAACTAGCCACTTTCGTGGCAATATCTAAAACTTCATTGAAGTACAAAAAATAAATACGGAACTGTCAGACATTCACTGGAAAACGGTCTTGTTTTCAGGATGTAAAAGTTGAATACAATAGCATACAGGTGAGGAGGCCAACAAGGAGATGAGATATAGTGTCTGGAAGTGTTTAAAGAAAAAAAAAGAGCACATATGTTACAACATAAGAAAGCCAATGTATAATGAGAGATTACGCATACAGGACAGAAACTGAAACCTTCATTCTAGATGGTAGAAGCAGAAAAGAAACAACAAGTCGTTCAAGTAATTGAAAAAAAAATCATAATTATTTCTACTTCTCTGCAATGTCCAATTACCAACCTCCTCTAACACAACTCGCAGAAAGTTCAATACATTCACCGATATTTACCTGGAGTTTACCTGGAGAGAGTTCCGGGGGTCAACGCCCCCGCGGCCCGGTCTGTGACCAGGCCTCCTGGTGGATCAGAGTCTGATCAACCAGGCTGTTGCTGCTGGCTGCACGCAAACCAACGTACGAGCCACAGCCCGGCTGGTCAGGAACCGACTTTAGGTGCTTGTCCAGTGCCAGCTTGAAGACTGCCAGGGGTCTGTTGGTAATCCCCCTTATGTATGCTGGGAGGCAGTTGAACAGTCTCGGGCCCCTGACACTTATTGTATGGTCTCTTAACGTGCTAGTGACACCCCTGCTTTTCAGTGGGGGGATGTTGCATCGTCTGCCAAGTCTTTTGCTTTCGTAGTGAGTGATTTTCGTGTGCAAGTTCGGTACTAGTCCCTCTAGGATTTTCCAGGTGTATATAATCATGTATCTCTCCCGCCTGCGTTCCAGGGAATACAGGTTCAGGAACCTCAAGCGCTCCCAGTAATTGAGGTGTTTTATCTCCGTTATGCGCGCCGTGAAGGTTCTCTGTACATTTTCTAGGTCAGCAATTTCACCTGCCTTGAAAGGTGCTGTTAGTGTGCAGCAATATTCCAGCCTAGATAGAACAAGTGACCTGAAGAGTGTCATCATGGGCTTGGCCTCCCTAGTTTTGAAGGTTCTCATTATCCATCCTGTCATTTTTCTAGCAGATGCGATTGATACAATGTTATGGTCCTTGAAGGTGAGATCCTCCGACATGATCACTCCCAGGTCTTTGACGTTGGTGTTTCGCTCTATTTTGTGGCCAGAATTTGTTTTGTACTCTGATGAAGATTTAATTTCCTCGTGTTTACCATATCTGAGTAATTGAAATTTCTCATCGTTGAACTTCATATTGTTTTCTGCAGCCCACTGAAAGATTCGGTTGATGTCCGCCTGGAGCCTTGCAGTGTCTGCAATGGAAGACACTGTCATGCAGATTCGGGTGTCATCTGCAAAGGAAGACACGGTGCTGTGGCTGACATCCTTGTCTATGTCGGATATGAGGATGAGGAACAAGATGGGAGCGAGTACTGTGCCTTGTGGAACAGAGCTTTTCACCGTAGCTGCCTCGGACTTTACTCTGTTGACGACTACTCTCTGTGTTCTGTTAGTGAGGAAATTATAGATCCATCGACCGACTTTTCCTGTTATCCCTTTAGCACGCATTTTGTGCGCTATTACGCCATGGTCACACTTGTCGAAGGCTTTTGCAAAGTCTGTATATATTACATCTGCATTCTTTTTATCTTCTAGTGCATTTAGGACCTTGTCGTAGTGATCCAATAGTTGAGACAGACAGGAGCGACCTGTTCTAAACCCATGTTGCCCTGGGTTGTGTAACTGATGGGTTTCTAGATGGGTGGTGATCTTGCTTCTTAGGACCCTTTCAAAGATTTTTATGATATGGGATGTTAGTGCTATCGGTCTGTAGTTCTTTGCTGTTGCTTTACTGCCCCCTTTTTGGAGTGGGGCTATGTCTGTTGTTTTTAGTAACTGTGGGACGACCCCCGTGTCCATGCTCCCTCTCCATAGGATGGAAAAGGCTCGTGATAGGGGCTTCTTGCAGTTCTTGATGAACACGGAGTTCCATGAGTCTGGCCCTGGGGCAGAGTGCATGGGCATGTCATTTATCGCCTGTTCGAAGTCATTTGGCGTCAGGATAACATCAGATAGGCTTGTGTTAACCAAATTTTGTGGCTCTCTCATAAAAAATTCGTTTTGATCTTCGACTCTCAGTCTGGTTAGCGGCTTGCTAAAAACTGAGTCATATTGGGACTTGAGTAGCTCACTCATTTCCTTGCTGTCATCTGTGTAGGACCCATCTTGTTTCATAAGGGGCCCAATACTGGATGTTGTTCTCGACTTTGATTTGGCATAGGAGAAGAAATACTTTGGGTTTCTTTCGATTTCATTTATGGCTTTTAGTTCTTCCCGCGATTCCTGACTCCTATAAGATTCCTTTAGCTTGAGTTCGATGCTTGCTATTTCTCTGACCAGTGTCTCCCTACGCATTTCAGATATATTGACCTCTTTTAGCCGCTCTGTTATTCTTTTCCGTCGCCTGTAAAGGGAGCGCCTGTCTCTTTCTATTTTACATCTACTCCTCCTTTTTCTTAGAGGAATAAGCCTTGTGCATACATCGAGTGCCACCAAGTTAATCTGTTCTAGGCATACGTTGGGGTCTGTGTTGCTTAGTATATCTTCCCAGCTTATATCGGTTAGGACTTGGTTTACTTGGTCCCACTTTATGTTTTTGTTATTGAAGTTGAATTTGGTGAATGCTCCCTCGTGACTAGTCTCATTATGTCGGTCTGGGGCTCCACGCATACATGTCTGAACCTCAATTATGTTGTGATCTGAGTATATTGTTTTTGATATGGTGACATTTCTTATCAGCTCATCATTGTTAGTGAAGATGAGGTCTAGTGTATTCTCCAGTCTAGTAGGCTCTATTATTTGCTGGTTTAAATTCAATTATGTGCAGAGATTTAAAAGCTCGTGTGAGTGTGAGTTTTCATCAGAGCTGCCTCCTGGTGTTATTACTGCAACAATATTATTTGCTATATTCCTCCATTTTAGGTGCCTTAAGTTGAAATCCCCCAGGAGCAAGATGTTGGGTACAGGAGCTGGAAGATTTTCCAGATAGTGGTCAATTTTTAACCACAATCACTAGGTTTTGGTTCTCGACCTTTACTGCTAAAACTTCCACTACATCATTTGAGGCATTCAGCAGTTCTGTGCAAACAAGTGACTCTGCAATGTACAGGCCAACCTTCCCCCCCCTTTTGCCTGTTCACTCTGTCACATCTGTATAGGTTGTAACCTGGGATCCATATTTCGTTGTCCAAGTGATCCTTTATGTGGGTCTCAGTGAAAGCCGCGAACATTGCCTTTGCCTCTGCAAGCAGTCCACGGATGAAAGGTATTTTGTTGTTTGTTGCTGGCTTTAGACCCTGTATATTTGCAAAGAAGAATGTCATCGGACTGGTGGTATTGTTGGTACTGGGGGGGAATTTTTTTTTCCGGCATTAGTATCTGTATCTGTTGGTTTGGAGTGGAGGCCATCGACTGTGGTTCCACTCCAGGAATGACTGGATTTGGTGTACGATTTCTGCCATTTCCTGCCAGTTTTTTTTCCTTCCTGGCACGAAAAAACCTCTCCCTCTTGAGTGGCTGTGGCCAGGTTTTCCCATGGCCTGGATGTTTTGTATCTTTTTGTACCCTTTAGATGGTGTGCCTGGCAATTTAAGTTATAGCACAGTCTTTCCTGTACTGAAGAGGTACACATTTCAGGGTGAAAAAGCTTACAGGAAGGGAGTTTGCATTTTCCTGTTGTCATATGGGCATGGCATTTTCTAGGGTGGTCATAGTTGCACGTCCCGTCTGTTTTTCCAGATTTCCCATGTCTGCAGATACCAAGTGCATAGTATGTGCACAGGCTTGGTTTCCGTTTGCCTTGGGTTTCTGTGACTGTATTCCCTGTTGGTGCATGTTTCCCTGTCTTATTCCTATCCTCCCTAGCACCAACAATGGAGCTCCCACCAGTTGTTTTTGGTAATATATCCTCACTATAGCTAGTGGAGTCCTCTTGTTTGCTATTTCCTGTGGTATTTCTAGTTTGCAATATTGGTTTTATCTTATCTTTGACTACACTTGTTTCCCCACTACGGCTCCTGTCCCCTATGAGGTCATTTATATGTATTCCTTCCTGCGTATAATTCCCGACTACCTGGACAAAATCTCCAGCTTCACCATTACTGTCTCCCAGGACAGCACCTCCAGCTTCACCATTACTGTCTCCCAGGACAGCACCTCCAGCTTCACCATTACTGTCTCCCAGGACAGCACTATCAGCCCCACATTTACTAACTACCAGGACATCACCTCCAGCCTTACAGTTTGTGACTACATGGCCAGTATCAAGGGCAGTACCATTCAGCCCAGACTTTTTATGTTCCCATCTGTTGTAGAAAGCTTCCAGGTTGTCTATGAAAGCAGCTTTGATGTTATCCTCTTTTAATACCCTTGTGATTTTAGTCCACAGATTTTCCTCATTTGGGCATACCCAAAAACACTTCCCTGTTTTAATACTGCTTGTAGCTAGTTCTTGGATATCTGCACAAGGGGCGTGACACCAATTTCCACAAAAATGACAATTTATCTATGTGGAAGCCCGTTTGTTTGATTGACTGCAGACTATACAGAGCTTCATAATGATTTGAGTGGTTGATTTACTGTAATTCTACTAGCAACCTCTTGAATACTCTATTAATAACCTCCTTAAATGAAGCTCTAGCTATTTGTATTTCTATTTCTAACTAATTGGACAGCTTACCGTGCACGTTCCTGATTTATATTTATTGCTTGTGTTTGATAAGGGCGCCTACAACCCCATCCGTTTACAGTCTGCTTTATTGTCCAACGAAACCGTTTGTAGAGAAATGAAATAAAATCTCCAAAAGAACAGTACGGATCAATGTTCAGTAGCCCACTGAACGTCAAGAGACTTTAGTAAACATCGTTTACGTAAGATACAAATCATGTATCTTACATAAACACAAATCTCCCATAAATCAAAAAGGAAATAGAAAACTTGCTCACACATGACGCACCTGGACCAGATTCATCGAACTTTTAATTTATAAAGTTGTGCAAAATACCACTAGCACGAGCACTCGGTATACTTTGGAGAGAGATAGAGAGAGCGAGCTTACATATGGATAAAATATCAGAGGCTTTAGAGGGTGCATAATTAGCTCTTCTGAGCAAAGAAAACAGTATAGCATTGTCCAAAAATATAGATCAGTAATGTTAATATGAGACATCATAAAGCTTTGAAATGCTTATGAGAAGCCGAATTACATGGTAACATGGATTTAGAGAGGAAAGACAATGCTTGTCACAACTACCAGATTGTTACACTCCAAGTATTGTAACCACTATTTCCTTCTTTTTAGAGCATAACAATTTTGGTCAGAGAGGTTAGGGTAATAATAATGATCCTCCGGAATGCCTAATTTTAATTAAGTATATTCATAATATAACAAAAGCCAGTTATAATATACGAATTATCGTATATAAGTTAAGAACACATGTTTCTTCTATAGTATCCAACATATACATAAGGCTTTCAAAACAGACGATTAGGAGGAGATCCTAGATATAACATATATATAAATGGAGATTACTTTAATGTATAAAGTCTTGTTTCCTAATTGGAAGCAGTCAGAATAAAACAGAATATGTCCAGGCCGGCTAATAAACCTTGGCCAGTTACCAGAGACGAGCAGGAGTGTTCTCGTTGGCTGCTACTTCTTCACTGCTCGTCCCTCAACCTTGAGCATACAGGTAAAGTGGGTCACGTGACGTGACTCGCCAACACTCAGTAGAGTAGTTGAACATAAAGGGGGGGGGGAAAGGAGGGTATAACCATCGAACATCACGGCTAACTATACACCGGCACACCGGGCGGCAGGCAGGTTACTATACCTCCAATTAAACTTATCATGGCCATGTTACATAAATTATAATAATTGTTAATAAGAATTCGTCTTAATAATACAAGGACGTTCATTTCCAATTTAGCTATTAAAGGAAATAACCGCAATGTAATATTAAAGGAAGGTTAACCATAGGGGCATGACACAGATCATTAGCATAAGATTAAAGAAAGTCAAAGAAGCAGAGGTTGTCTACAGGGACTTCGCTGAGGCCATCCAGAAATATGATCGTAAAGTGATAGTCCGAAAAATAATGTCAATAAGTATAACAGGAAAGTGGAAAAGATATCCACATATCTAATGAACAGAACACAAGAAGTAGCTAACACAGCAAACTCTATCCTTAGTAAAGTGAAAGGATCTGTTCCCTTTGTCGAGCGAGGCCGAAAAAATTCGGTCTTAATTACGTGTTTTGGGGGCGTGTCATACTCCGTGCCCCGCGCGGCCAGCTTCCCGTTCTTTAGTTCCAACCAATCACAAGCCTTCCTTGAGTCTCTTCAGCTAAGTACAGTTCGCTTCTGCCGCCTTCCCATTGGTTGAGAGATCAAAATATAAACACTGGTGGCTTGGCTCCGCCCACACACGCATTTTTCCCTCCACCCTTACTAATCTACTCTTGGATTATACATTCTACAATGTCGGTAAGTACTGATTGTTGTGTTTAGTGCTTACATGAATAGTTTAGGCATATTTTGATATATACCTAAAGTCCGTGTGAAGCATAATATGAGTGTAGCATGCAGTTGAAAAAAGTGCAAGCATTTTAGTCCGAATTATTTCGGCCTTGCGCAAGTTTCCAGGAATGTCCAATTTTAGTCAAATAAATATTTATAAAAAAATTTCAATTGCATATATGAACTCTGTAGTGGTCTGGATTTATACAGGAGGTTTCTATTGTCCTTCCAGTTCCATGAGAGGCTGTTTTATGGGGAGCAGTCGACCAGCAGGTCGAGGTATGTCTGCGTTTCTGAAGACAGTGACTCGGAACCAGAGGTAGACAAACCAGAATTGCTGGATAGTGGTGATGAATACTTGCCACGGGATGCACAGGATGCAGAGATGTCAAGTGATGATGAGGAGGAAGAAAGGGAAGAAAGGCCAGCCAAAAAGCAGAAAGTAATGAGGAAAAAGAAAACTTTTAGGATTGAGGAATACCCGGATGAGGAAGAGATCCATGAGAATATTACTCTTCAAGTTTCATCTCAATGACAACACAAAAAAGGATAATGACAGATTCTACAAAGTAAGGCCTCTTTACACTGAACTAACTAATGCTTGCTTGAAAATTCCAGCTACACCCAAGCAATCTATTGATGAAGTCATGGTTGGTTTCAAGGGTAAAACTGCTGAAAACCTAAGGCAGTACATCAAAACAAAACCAGATAAGTGGGGTTTCAAACTTTTTTGTCGTGCAAGTCAAGATGGACTCATACATGATATACTCATGTATCAAGGCACAACAACTTTTGACACACATCCCATACAGCTTCCACAGGATGAATCTAAACTTCCAATAAGTACAAAGATTGTTCTGGTACTTGCACAAACTATGAACAAGACCAACACATCAGCAATCTATGCTGACAATTTCTTTTCAAGTATACCTTTGGTCAAGCTACTAAGAGATAAGTATAACTGCAGATACACTGGAACAATACGTGACAATAGATGTGGTAAGCCAGATCTGGTGCCTATCAAACAAATGGAAAGGAACACTGTGGTCAGGGGCAATTTTTGCTTCAACAACAATGATGGTGTCCTTGTTGTAAGATGGAAGGACACCAAAGTTGTGACTTTAGTGACAACTGATATTGGGGTCGAGCCTCTGAGTCTTGTTGACAGATATAACAAGGTTACAAAGAGGAAAGAGCAAATATCGTGCCCTGCAGTCATCAAGAACTATAATGCAAACATGGGAGGTATTGACAAAAGCAACATGTTGGTGCATCTCTACAAAACACCAATGAAATCAAAACGTTGGTACATGCGGCTATTTGCCTATATTCTTGATCTTGCTGTTGTGAATGCATGGCTGCTTTATTGCCGTGATTCTCGAGCAATAAAGCAAAAGTGTATGCAACTGAAGTATTTCAGGAATTGTATCTCTGAAATTGCAAGGTCTAAAGGACAAAACCTTAGAGGCAGCATCCTAAGAACAACTCCAAGACCTTCACCAACTAATTCACCATGTACTTCCAATGGTGTTGGCATAGTGAAACCTGGGAGGGGAAAACGTACAGAAATGCCTGATGACAGTGTTAGGAAAGACCTTAGTCTAATGCACTTCCCAATGGCAGGACAAAGGCCGTTTACTTGCAAGTATTGCAGCACCTCGAAGAAAACGGTAACATCGTCATTCGTGTGTAGTGTATGCAAAGTAAATCTGTGCATAAAGACTGATAGAAATTGTTTCTCAGACTTCCATCTTTCCATTTAGCAATATAGAATCATTGGTCTTCCAAATGAATCTCAAGAATATAGGGATTGAAACTTGCATCACTTTGCAATTTGGCATTGTTGATATTTGCTTCCTTTTTATATTTTTGTAACAATTAAAAAATGTTTTGATACAAGTTCCATTTATGTTTTTTATATTGTCTGTTTGTACATTAAATTTAAAATTTTTTTTGGTGTGTTTTATTAACAATTGCAAGTTTGCAACATAAAATTTTTTAATCCCTTTGTCGGGCGCAGCCGAATATTTTCCGTCTTCGGAGATTAGCAATAGGTATGGAAAAAATGAAGATCTCCAAGTGAGCCCAGGACATAAAACATTTCAGATGACCAGTCGTTTAGAGAACGTATTAAGGTAAATGCCGCAGTGGTCAGAAAATATGTGAAATAATGTTAATGGTGATTCTGTTCACGCACTTTTGCTCTCTCGTATAAAATATATTAATTGGTGTTGATCACTTAGTCCAATGCAAAGGAGATGTCATTACTCGAAGGATACGGAGATCGGTTACTACCAACTCAGAGACTACAAAGCACTTAACTACTATTAACGCCTCAAAGTACTGGAAATGCAATGTCTTGAGCGAAGAAGAGAGAGATGCCTGATTATACATAGATGCTCGAGGGCCTAGTCCCAAATCTACACACAACCATAACAACGTACTGGATTGAGAGATAGGGGATGAGAGACCTACTGAAAAGCAGGAACGCGCCATGGATATAATATCTTCCATAGGTCAAAACTATTCAATTTGTCCACAGAAGATACCAGAAATATTGGAGGAACAAATGAAGAATTAATTCTTCAAGACGAAAATGGATCATTACCTCTGCTAGGTTCTAGATCACACAGGCAGTGAAGGCTGTATGAGCCACCACTACCACCACTAACATAACAGCCAAACAACAGAAAAATCCTGGCCACAGCCTAGGCTGGGAGGGTAGGCAAACATCATGACTACCACCACAACAACCAACACCACTACCACCACAACAACCAACACCATTACCACCACAATAACCAACACCACTACCACCACAACAACCAACACCACTACACCACAACAACCAATACCATTACCACCACAACAGCCAACACCACTACCACCACAATAACCAACACCACTACCACCACAACAACCAACACCACTACCACCACAACAACCAATACCATTACCACCACAACAGCCAACACCACTACCACCACAACAACCAACACCACTACCACCACAATAACCAACACCACTACCACCACAACAACCAACACCATTAAGACCACAATAACCAATACCACTACCACCACAACAACCAACACCACTACCACCACAACAACCAACACCACTACCACCACAACAACCAACACCACTACCACCACAATAACCAACACCACTACCACCACAACAACCAACACCACTACCACCACAACAACCAATACCATACCACCACAACAGCCAACACCACTACCACCACAACAACCAACACCATTACCACCACAATAACCAACACCACAACCACCACAACAACCAACACCATTAAGACCACAATAACCAATACCACTACCACCACAACAACCAACACCACTACCACCACAACAACCAACATCATTACCACCACAATAACCAACACCACTACCACCACAACAACCAACACCACTACACCACAACAACCAACACCACTACCACCACAACAACCAACACCACTACCAACACCATTACACCACAACCAACACCACTACCAACACCACTACCACCACAACAACCAACACCACTACCACCACAACAACCAACACCACTACACCACAACAACCAATACCATTACCACCACAACAGCCAACACCACTACCACCACAACAACCAACACCATTACCACCACAATAACCAACACCACTACCACCACAACAACCAACACCACTACCACCACAACAACCAATACCATTACCACCAAAACAGCCAACACCACTACCACCACAACAACCAACACCATTACCACCACAATAACTAACACCACTACCACCACAACAACCAACACCATTAAGACCACAATAACCAATACCACTACCACCACAACAACCAACACCACTACCACCACAACAACCAACACCATTACCACCACAATAACCAACACCACTACCACCACAACAACCAACACCACTTCCACCACAACAACCAACACCACTACACCACAACAACCAATACCATTACCACCACAACAGCCAACACCACTACCACCACAACAACCAACACGACTACCACCACAACAACCAACACCACTACCACCACAATAACCAACACCGCCACCACCATAACAACCAACACCACTACCACCACAATAACCAACACCACTACCACCACAATAACCAACACCACTACCACCACAACAACCTGACACCACTACCACCACAATAACCACCACCACCACCACAACAACAACCAACACTACTACCACCACAATAACCAACACCACTACCACCACAATAACCAACACCACTACCACCACAATAACCAGCACCACTACCACCACAATAACCAACACCACTTCCACCACAATAACCAACACCACTACCACCACAATAACCAACACCACTACCACCACAATAACCAACACCACTACCACCACAATAACCAACACCACTACCACCACAATAACCAACACCACTACCACCACAATAACCAACACCACTACCACCACAATAACCAACACCACTACTATCAGAGTAACCACCACCCCCACCAAAATAACCCCAACCCCACCACAATAACTATCACTCCCACCACCACTACAACAGCCACATTCTCAACCACTACCACCACTACAACTACAACTAATAACATCACTTATCACAACTACCAATACTACCACCAACACCACAACTACCACTACAACCACAATTGCTACTACCACTACCACTGGAGCTACCACCGCTACCATTATCATTACTGACACCACTACCACCATCATTACCACTACCACCACCATTACCACTACCACCACCATTATCACTACCACCACCATTATCACTACCACCACCATTACCACTACCACCACCATTATCACTACCACCACCATTACCACTACCACCACCATTACCACTACCACCACCATTACCACTACCACCACCATTACCACTACCACCACCATTATCACTACCACCACCATTACCACTACCACCACCATTATCACTACCACCACCATTACCACTACCACCACCATTACCACTACCACCACCATTACCACTACCACCACCATTACCACTACCACCACCATTATCACTACCACCACCATTATCACTACCACCACCATTACCACTACCACCACCATTACCACTACCACCACCATTACCACTACCACCACCATTACCACTACCACCACCATTACCACTACCACCACCATTATCACTACCACCACCATTACCTGATTAGTATATATACTACTACTAGTGCTACTACTATTACTATCACATGCTCAATGATCCTTTAATTCATAGTGATGGTTCAGGTGACTCCCACTGCTACTACTCCTACTGCTGGTGACATCACATGGCTCCTTCTGTTGTGATGTCACATGGATTCTTTTGTTTTGATGTCGCATGATTACTCCCACCAGTAATGACGTCACATGACTGGCTAATTCTGGAAGTGACGTCACATTACTGCTCTTCCTCCTGGTAGTGACGTCACATGACTAGTTCTTCCGCCTGGTAGTGACGTCACATGACTGGCTCCTCCTCTTGGTAGTAAAGTCACATGACTGTGTCTTCCTACTGGTAGCGACATCACATGACTGGTTCCTCCTCCTGGTAGTGACGTCACATGACTGGTTCCTACTGGTAGTGACGTTACATGATTGGCTCCTCCTCCTGGTAGTGACGTTGCATGATTGGCTCCTCCTCCTTATAGTGACGTCACTTGATTGGCTCCTCCTCCTGGTAGTGACGTCACATGATTGGTTCCTCCATTATTGACTCTGCATACATTAACATATTTAAGCAGGTTCACTGTGTGTTAACTTCTGGTGCTCTGAGGCGTCTATACCAGAGTGGAGGAAGTGTCTTCATGGTAGTGGAGGGAGTGTGTTGATGGTAGTGGAGGGAGTGTGTTCATGGTAGCGGAGAGAGTGTGTTGATGGTAGTGGAGGGAGTGTGTTCATTGTAGTGGAGGGAGTGTGTTGATGGTAGTGGAGGGAGTGTGTTCATGGTAGTGGAGGGAGTGTGTTGATGGTAGTGGAGGAAGTGTCTTCATGGTAGTGGAGGGAGTGTGTTGATGATAGTGGAGGGAGTGTGTTCATGGTAGTGGAGGGTGTGTGTTGATGGTAGTGGAGGGAGTGTGTTGATGGTAGTGGAGGGAGTGTGTTGATGGTAGTGGAGGGAGTGTGTTCATGGTAGTGGAGGGAGTATGTTGATGGTAGTGGAGGGAGTGTCTTCATGGTAGTGGAGGGAGTGTGTTGATGGTAGTGGAGGGAGTGTGTTGATGGTAGTGGAGGGAGTGTGTTGATGGTAGTGGAGGGAGTGTGTTGATGGTAGTGGAGGGAGTGTGTTCATGGTAGTGGAGGGAGTGTGTTCATGGTAGTGGAGGGAGTGTGTTCAGGACAGTGGAGGGAGTGTGTTCGTGGTATTGGAGGGAGTGTGTTCAGGGCAATGGAGGGAGTGTGTTCATAGTAGTGGAGGGAGTGGGTTCAGGACAGTGGAGGGAGTGTGTTCGTGGTATTGGAGGGAGTGTGTTCAGGGCAGTGGAGGGAGTGTGTTCATGGTAGTGGAGGGAGTGTGTTCATAGTAGTGGAGGGAGTGTGCTCAGGACAGTGGAGGGAGTGTGTTCGTGGTAATGGAAGGAGTGTGTTCAGGGCAGTGGAGGGAGTGTGTTCATGGTAGTGGAGGGAAAGTATTTTTGGGATTGGAGGGAGTCTGCTCGTGGGAGAAGAGTTAGTGTGTTCGTGATATTGGTGAGAGTGAGTTCATGGTAGTTCATGGAATGTGTTCATGGTAGTGGATTGAGTGTGTTCATGGTAGAAGAGGGAGTGTATTCATGGGAAGGAAGAGAGTGTGTTTATGGGAGGGTAGAGAACGTGTTCAGGGTAGTGGATGAAGTGTGTTCATGGTAGTGGATGGAGTGTGTTCATGGTAGAGGGTGGAGTGTGTTCATAGTAGTGGATGGAGTACGTTGTTGGTAGTGGAGGAAGGGTGTTCATGGTAATGGTTGGAATGCGTTCGTGGTAGTGGAGGGAGTGTGTTCGTTGGAGCCCAGGAGTGTGTTCATGGTAGTGGAGAAAGTGTGTTCATGGGAGCGGAAGGAGTGTGATCATGGTACTGGAGGGAGTGTGTTCATGGTAGAAGAGGGAGTGCATTCATGGGAGGGGCCGGAGAGTGTTCTTGGGAGGGGAGAGAGTGTGTTTATGGGAGAAGAGGGCGTGTGTTCATGGTAGTGGTGGGAGTGTGTTCATGGTAGGAGAGGGAGTGTATTCATGGGAAGGGAGTGAGTGGATTCATGTGAAGGGAATGCATTCATGGGAGCGGAGAGATGTGTTCATGGTAGAGAAGGTAGTGTATTTGTGGGAGAGGATGGAGTGTATTCATGTTAGTGGAGGGAGTGTGTTCATGGTAGTGGATGGAGTGAGTTCGAGGTCGTGGATGGAGTGTGTTCATGGTATTGGATGAAGTGTGTTCATGGTAGGAGAGGGAGTGCTTTCATGGAAATGGAGGGTGTGTATTCATGGGAAGAGAAGGAGTGTATTCACGTAAGAGGAGAGAGTGTGTTTATGGTAGTGGAGGGAGTGTGTTCTTCTTAGTGTATGTTGTGTTTTCATGGTAGTGAATGGAGTGTGTTCATGGTCGTGGATGAAGTGTGTTCATGGTAGTGGGTGTAGTGTGTTCGTGGTAAGACATGGGAGCGAGTGTATTCATGGAAGGGAAGAGAGTGTATTTATGGGAGAGGAGACAGTGTGTTCAGGGTAGCGAAGGGAGTATGTTCATGGTAGGGAAGGAAGTATGTTTAAGTTAGTGCATGGAACGCGTTCATGGTAGTGGAGGAAGGGTGTTCATGGTAGTGGTTGGAATGCATTCATGGTAGTGGAGGAAGGGTGTTCATTAGAGCACAAGAGTGTGTTCATGGTAGTGGAGGAAGGGTGTTCATGGTAGTGGTTGGAATGCGTTCATGGTAGTGGAGGAAGGGTGTTCATTAGAGCACAGGAGTGTGTTCATGGTAGTGGAGGAAGGGTGTTCATGGTAGTGGTTGGAATGCGTTCATGGTAGTGGACGGAGTGTGTTCATTAGAGCACAGGAGTGTGTTCATGGTAGTGGATGGGGTGTGTTCATGGTAGAGGGTGGAGTGCGTTCATAGTAGTGAATGGAGTACGTTCTTGGTAGTGGAGGGTGTTCATGGTAGTGGTTGGAATGCGTTCATGGTAGTGGAGGGAGTGTGTTCATTGGAGCACAGGAGTGTGTTCATGGTAGTGGAGGGAATGTGTCCATCGGAGAAGAGGGAGTGAGCTCATAGTAGTGGAGAGAGTGTGTTCATGGGAGCGGAAGGAGTGTGATCATGGTACTGGAGGGAGTGTGTTCATGGTAGTGGAGGGAGTGTATTCATGGGAGGGGGTCGGAAGGTGTTCATGGGAGGGGAGAGAGTGTTTATGGGAAAAGATGGTGTGTTCATGGTAGTGGTGGGAGTGTGTTCATGGTAGGAGAGAGAGTATATTCTTGGGGAGAGAGAGAGTGGATTCATGTGAAGGTAATGTATTCATGGGAGGGGAGAGAGTGTGTTCATTGTAGAGAAGAGAGTGTGTTTATGAGAGAGGATGGAGTGTATTAATGGTAGTGCAGGGAGTGTGTTCAGGTTAGTGAATGTAGTATGTACATGGTAGTGGATGGAGTGTGTTCATGGTAGGAGAGGGAGTGTTTTCAGGGAAAGGGAGGGTGTGTATTCATAGGAAGGGGAGAGTATATTCGGGTAAGGGGAGAGAGTGTGTTTATGGTAGTGGAGGGAGTGTGTTCATGGTTATTGAGGGTGTGTTCATGGAAGGGTAGGAACTGTGTTCATGGGAGGGGCGGAAGTGTGTTCATGGGAGTAGAGTGTGTTCATGGGAGGGGAGAGAGAGCATTCCAGGGAGTTGAGGGATTGTGTTCATGGAAGGGGAGGGAATGTGTTCATTGGAGAAGAGGGAGTGTGTTCATGGGAGGTGAGGGAGTGTGTTCATTGGAGGGGAGGGAGTGTGTTCATGGAAGGGGAGGGAGTGTGTTCATGGTACTGGAGGGAGTGTGTTCATGGTACTGGAGGGAGTGTGCTCATGGGAGGTGAGGGAGTGTGTTCATTGGAGGGGAGGGAGTGTGTTCATGGAAGGGGAGAGAGTATGTTCATGTGAGGTGAGGGAGTGTGTTCATGGTTCTGGAGGGAGTGTGTTTATGCTACTGGAGGAAGTGTGTTCATGGTACTGGAGGGAGTGTGTTCATGGGAAGGGAGGGAATGTGTTTATGGGTGGGAAGGGAAAAAAAAAACCATACCACGGGCGGGGATAGAACCCGCGATCAGAGAGTCTCAAAACTCCAAACCGTCACGTTAGCCACTGGGCCAGCTAGGCACAATAAGATTCGTCCAACTAGGTATATTTCTACACCAACGTGTGTCCTTGGGTAGCATGTACAACATCCAGTTCCGCTGGATGCGCTACTCTTAAGGATTGTGTGGTCCAGTGGATTAAGGCGTCATGAGTTTTCGCCCACCATGAGGCAGGCCAAAGCCTCATATATATATATATATATATATATATATATATATATATATATATATATATATATATATATATATATATATATATATATATATATATATATATATATATATATATATATATATATATACACCACACAGAAACAAGCAGGTATATACAGAGAAAGATCACAGTCAGCAGGACTCGATACTGCTACTGGGGACGGACAAGATTCCCAGGCAGCGCTCTAGCCCATTCGGCCACACAAATGCCACATAGACTGGGCAGCCTGGTTCACAAGCCATGTTTCTTTCCCAGCCTGGGCACGTCAATGAGCCTCAAGCATGGATTCAAGCTATTTCAATCTCCTCCTGTATGTTCTGACCTCTAAAGCGATTTTTATATTAGTGCACCACGCAGAAACAAGCGGATATGTAAAGAGGAAGATCGCAGTCAGCAGGACTCGATACTGCTACTGGGGACAGTCAAGATTCCCAGGTAGCGCTCTCATATGTATTCCCTTCCTTCCAAGGTACACACTCCCTTGCCTTCCATATGCAGATCCCCTCCCCTTCCTTATCTACATTTGCTTGTCATGAATACACTTCCTCCACTCCTGTATACACACTGCCTCCCTACCCGTATATTCACTCATTTCCCTCCCATATACACACTCCCATCTCTTAATCAACAAGATTCCCTTTCCATGACTCACGAAATCGTAATGACACGATTGCATACAAACCATACCACAGGCGGGGATAGAACCCGCGATCAGAGTCTCAAAACTCCAGACCGTCGCGTTAGCCTCATGTTGGGTGAAAACTTATGACGCCTTAAGGATTGTGTGATCCAATGGATTTTAAGGCGTCATGAATTTTCGCCCACCATGAGGCAGGCCAAAGCAGCATGGGTTCGAGTTCTTGGCTAGTTGCAGTGTTATTATTGATCAATACCACTCGTTCGTGGGCACAATAATATAAAATACTGCTCGTTGTACTAGTACACCAAACAGGGACTAGAATGAAATTAGCCTAGAGTCATCCACACCAACGTGTGTCCTTGGGTAGCAAGTACAACATCCAGTTCCGCTGGACGCGCTACTCTTAAGGAATGTGTGGTCCAGTGGATTAAGGCGTCATGACTCATCTGAGTCTTCAGCTTCCAATTGTGATCCCTTGTTTCTGTGTCCAATCTCTGGAACATCCTGTCTCTGTCCACCTTGTCTATTTCACGTAGTATTTTGTATGTCGTTATCATGTCTCCCCTGACCCTCCTGTCCTCCAGTGTCGTCAGACCTATTTCCCTTAACTTTCTACGTAGGACATCCCCCTTAGCTCTGGAACCAGCCTTGTTGCAAACCTTTGCACTTTCTCTAATTTCTTGACGTGTTGGACTAGGTGTGGGTTCCAAATTGGTGATGCGTACTTCAGTATGGGCCTGACGTATACAGAGCATAAAGTCTTGAACGATTCCTTACTGAGGTACCGGAACGCTATTCTCAGGTTTGCCAGGCGCCCATATGCCGTAGCAGTTATCTGGTTAATGTGAGCTTCTGGCGACGTACTCGGTATTATACT
Source organism: Cherax quadricarinatus (assembly GCF_038502225.1). Lineage (NCBI taxonomy): Eukaryota > Metazoa > Arthropoda > Malacostraca > Decapoda > Parastacidae > Cherax > Cherax quadricarinatus. The sequence goes on along the minus strand of NC_091294.1, from coordinate 4,141,853 downwards.
CACTCCTAGATCTTTCTCCATGAGTGAGGTTTGCAATCTTTGGCCTCCGAGCCTATACTCTGTCTGCGGTCTTCTTTGCCCTTCTCCGATCTTCATGTCTTTGCATTTGGCGGGGTTAAATTCTAGGAGGCAGTTGCTGGACCACGCATCCAGCCTGTCCAGGTCTTTTTTGTGCATGTGTGTGTTTGTGTGTTTTGTTTGTGTGTTTGTGTGTGTGTGTGTGTGTGTGTGTGTGTGTGTGTGTATGTGTGTGTGTGTGTGTGTGTGTGTGTGTGTGTGTGTGTACTCACCTATTTGTACTCACCTATTTATGGTTGCAGGGGTCGATTCATAGCTCCTGGCCCCGCCTCTTCACTGATTGCTACTAGGTCCTCTCTCTTCCTGCTCCATGAGATTTATCAAACCTCGCCCTAAAACTATGTATGGTTCCCACCTCCACTATGTCACTTTCTAGGCCATTCCACTGGCTGACAACTGTATGACTGAAGAAACAGTTCCTAACATCTCTTTGACTCATCTGAGTCTTCAACTTCCAATTGTGACCCCTTGTTTCTGTGTCACATCTCTGGAATATCCTGTCTTTGTCTACCTTGTGCATTCCGCTCAGTATTTTTCATGCCGTTATCATGTCCTCCCTGACCCTCCTGTCCTCCAGTGTCGTCAGGCCAATTTCCCTTAACTTTTCTTATTAGGACAATTCCCTTAGCTCTGGGACTAGTCTTGTTGCAAACCTGTGCACTTTCTCTAATATCTTGACGTGCTTGACCAGGTGTGGATTCCAAACTGGTGCTGCATACTCCAGTATGGGCCTGACGTACATGGTGTACAGAATCTTGAACGATTCCTTACTAAGGTATCGGAGCGCTATCCTTAGGTTTGCCAGACGCCCGTATGGTGCAGCAGTTATCTGACTGATGTGGGCCCCAGGAGATGTCGGTTTCCCTTGAGTGAGGCTTGCAATCTTCAGCCATCTAGACTATACTCTGTCTGCAGTCTTCTTTGCTCTTCCCCGATCTTCATGACTTCTGCATTTGGCAGGGCTAAATTCAAGGAGTCAGTTGTTGGACCAGGCTTGTAGCCAGTCCAGGTCTCTTTGTAGTCCTGTCTGATCCTCGACCGATTTGATTCTTCTCATTAACTTCACATCCCCTGCAAACAAGGACACTTCTGAATCTATCCCTTCCATTATGTCATTCACATATACTAAAAACAGCACAGATCCTAGGACTGACCCCTGTGGATCCCCGCTTGTCACAGGCGCCCACTCCGACACCACGCCACGTACCGTGACTCGTTGTTGCCTCCCTGACAGCTATTCTCTGATCCATTGCAGTGCCTTTCCTGTTATGTGTGCCTGATCCTCTAGCTTTTGCATTAACCTCTTGTGAGGAACTGTGTCAAAGGCCTTCTTGCAGTACAAGAAAATGCAGTCTATCCACCCCTCTCTCTCTTGTCTTACTTCTGTCACCTTGTCATGAAACTCCAGTAGGTTTGTGACACAGGACTTTCCTTCCTTGAAACAGTGCTGGTTGTCGATTATACGCTTGTTTCTTTCCAGGTGCCCCACCACTCTCCCCCTGATGATCCTCTCCATGACTTTGCATACTATGCTAATGCCTCGTGTTTGTCTCCTTTTTTAACTACCTCAGGTAGTTGCCCAGTTTCAATGGATGTTTTGAAGATCATTGTTAGTGGCACACAGCATCTCTGCTCTCTCTAAGGACCCACGGAGAGATGTCTCGTTCCACCTCCTTTGAGGTATAAAATTAACATTGCAGCTTCTTCACCTCCCCCTCGGTTATGTGTCCCTCATCCAGCACTTCTTGGTGTACCTCCATGTTTTGAATTCCTGGAGTCCTACCTGTTTCTACCGTAAATACTCCTTTAAATCTCCTGTTGAGCTCCTCACATACCTCTTCGTCATTTCTTGTGAACTCCCCACCATCCTTCCTCAATCTGATTACCTGGTCCTTGAAGGTTGTTTTCCTCCTGATGTGGCTAAACAACAGCTTCGGGTCAGACATGACTTTCGATGCTATGGCATTTTCGTGTTGTCGCTGAGTCTCCCTTCTTATCTGTGCATGTTCGTTTCTGGCTCTTCGGCTGATCTCTTTATTTTAATGAGTCCTTTGTCTTCTGTACCTTTTTCCATTCTCTAGTGCAACTGACTTTTGCCTCCCTATACCTTTGGTGAACCAAGGACTCGTTCTGTTTCCCTTGGGAACAAACCTCTCCTGTCCCTCCTTGCATTTTGTTGTCACATAGTCCATCATTTCTTTTACTTGTTTTCCTACCAATTCTCTCTCCCACTGAACGTCTTGTAGGAAGTTCTTCATGCCTTTGTAGTCTCCCCTTTTGTAGTTTGGTTTATCCCATCCTATTCCTGCTACTCTCTCCACTTGCAGTTCAACTATATAATCAAAGCACTGAACCACATGATCACTAGCTCCAAGGGGCCTCTTTCATACATGATATCCTCGATGTCCGAACTACTCAAGGTTCAGTCTTGCTGGATCATCCTCACCTCTCTCTCTGATAAAGTCTCTAATATGTTGATGCATGAGGTGTTCCAGTACCACATCCACCATCTTGGGTCTCCATGTTCGTGGCTCCCATGGGGCTCCAGGTTTTCCCAGTCAGTCTCCTTGTGATTGAAATCACAAATAACTAGTAACTTTGCTCCCCCCATGTGAGCTCTTCTAGCCACCTCGGCTAGTGTGTCAGCCATTGTTCTATTGCTCTCGTATTCTTCTCTTGGCCTCCTGTAGTTCTGTGGCGTGTTGTACATTATAGCAATTACCACCTTATGGCCGTCAGACTGGATTGTTCCTACTAAGTAGCCCCTTTCGTAAATTATATTCATACCTTCCATTTCCCCGAATCCTCACTGGCTATTAATGAGCAGTGCAACTCCTCCTCCCCCCACTCTTCCCTCTATCTTCCCTGAGGATTTGATATCCAGGTGGATATCTGTTGTCATCGTGGTGAGTTTCGTTTCTCTGAGTGCTGTTATGTCTAGGGACGTCTCCTTGATTCTTTCATGCCACTCCTCGCACTTATTTGTTATTCCGTCTGCATTTGTATACCACACCTTCAGCTTCTTTTCTAAAACTGTGGTCTGGGGGATACGTTGGGGTTCGGGAAGTGGGAGACCTGATACGGAACTATGGGTGGATGCTGTGGGGGTGCAGTTTGTAATAAGGTGGGTGGGGGGATTGGATATGGCATGGGTGTTTTGGGTTAGAAAGTTTGGTTGCATTTGGGTTGTCCTGGTTGGGGGCTTCTGTAGGTGGTTGTGAGGGAGGCTGTATTAGATCTTCCTCCTGAGTCTGGGTGTACTCTAGTTGATCTCCGAGCTCCTGCCTCTTCACTGATGTGTATGTGTGTGCTATGTATGGTGCCTCCACTACATCGCTTCCCAAACTATTCCACTTACTGACTACTCTGTGCTGAAGAAATACTTCCTAACATCCCTGTGATTCATCTGTGTCTTCAGCTTCCAACTGTGTCCCCTTGTGTGTCCAATCTCTGGTTGTGAGGGAGGCTGTATTAGATCTTCCTCCTGAGTCTGGGTTCTCATCTGTGTGTGTGTATGTGTGTGCGTGTGTGTGTGTGTGTGTGTGTGTGTGTGTGTGTGTGTGTGTGTGTGTATGTGTGTGTGTGTACTCACCTAGTTGTACCCACCTAGTTGAGGTTGCAGGGGTCGAGTCCAAGCTCCTGGCCCCGCCTCTTCACTGGTCGCTACTAGATCACTCTCCCTGAACCGTGAGCTTTATCATACCTCTGCTTAAAGCTATGTATGGATCCTGCCTCCACTACATCGCTTCCCAAACTATTCCACTTCCTGACTACTCTGGGGCTGAAGAAAAACTTCCTTTCATCCCAGTGATTCATCTGTATCTTCAGCTTCCAACTCTGTCCCCTTGTTGCTATGTCCCATCTCTGGAACATCCTGTCTTTGTCCACCTTGTCAATTCCTCTCAGTATTTTGTATGTCGTTATCATGTCCACCCTACCTCTCCTGTCCTCCAGTGTCATCAGGTTGATTTCCCTTAACCTCTCCTCGTAGGACATACCTCTTAGCTCACCTTTGCACTTTCTCTAGTTTCTTTACGTGCTTGGCTAGGTGTGGGTTCCAAACTGGTGCCGCATACTCCAATATGGGCCTAACGTGCACGGTGTACAGGGTCCTGAACGATTCCTTATTAAGATGTCGGAATACTGTTCTGAGGTTCGCTAGGCGCCCATATGCTGCAGCAGTTTTTTGGTTGATGTGCGCTTCAGGAGATGTGCCTGGTGTTATACTCACCCCAAGATCTCTTTTCTTGAGTGAGGTTTGAAGTCTCTGGCCCCCTAGACTGTACTCCGTCTGCGGTCTTCTTTGCCCTTCCCCAATCTTCATGACTTTGCACTTGGTGGGGTTGAACTCCAGGATACAATTGCTGGACCAGGTCTGTAGTCTGTCAAGATCCCTTTGTAGTTCTGCCTGGTCTTCGATCGAATGAATTCTTCTCATCAACTTTACGTCATCTGCAAACAGGGACACCTCGGAGTCTATTCCTTCCGTTATGTCGTTCACAAATATCAGAAACAGCACTGGTCCTAGGACTGACCCCTGTGGGACCCCGCTGGTCACAGGCGCCCACTCTGGCACCTCGTGTGTGTGTGTGTGTGTGTGTGTGTGTGTGTGTGTGTGTGTGTGTGTGTGTGTGTGTGTGTGTGTGTGTGTGTGTGTGTGTGTGTGTGTGTGTGCGTGTGTGTGCATGTATGTATGTGTGTGTGTGTATGTGTGTGTGCGTGTATGTGTGTGTGTGTGTACTCACCTAGTTGTACTCACCTAGTTGAGGTTGCGGGGGTCGAGTCCGAGCTCCTGGCCCCGCCTCTTCACTGATCGCTACTAGGTCACTCTCCCCGAGCCGTGAGCTTTATCATACCTCTGCTTAAAGCTATGTATGGATCCTGCCTCCACTACATCGCTTCCCAAACTATTCCACTTACTGACTACTCTGTGGCTGAAGAAATACTTCCTAACATCCCTGTGATTCATCTGTGTCTTTAGCTTCCAACTGTGTCCCCTTGTTACTGTGTCCAAACTCTGGAACATCCTGTCTTTGTCCACCTTGTCAATTCCCCTCAGTATTTTGTATGTCGTTATCATGTCCCCCCTATCTCTCCTGTCCTCCAGTGTCGTCAGGTTGATTTCCCTTAACCTCTCCTCGTAGGACATACCTCTTAGCTCTGGGACTAGTCTTGTTGCAAACCTTTGCACTTTCTCTAGTTTCTTTACGTGCTTGGCTAGGTGTGGGTTCCAAACTGGTGCCGCATACTCCAATATGGGCCTAACGTATACGGTGTACAGGGTCCTGAACGATTCCTTATTAAGATGTCGGAATGCTGTTCTGAGGTTTGCTAGGGGCCCATATGCTGCAGCAGTTATTTGGTTGATGTGCGCTTCAGGAGATGTGCCTGGTGTTATACTCACCCCAAGATCTTTTTCCTTGAGTGAGGTTTGTAGTCTCTGACCCCCTAGACTGTACTCCGTCTGCGGCCTTCTTTGCCCTTCCCCAATCTTCATGACTTTGCACTTGGTGGGATTGAACTCCAGGAGCCAATTGCTGGACCAGGTCTGCAGCCTGTCCAGATCCCTTTGTAGTTCTGCCTGGTCTTCGATCGAGTGTATTCTTCTCATCAACTTCACGTCATCTGCAAACAGGGACACCTCAGAGTCTATTCCTTCCGTCATGTCGTTCACAAATACCAGAAACAGCACTGGTCCTAGGACTGACCCCTGCGGGACCCCGCTGGTCACAGGTGCCCACTCTGACACCTCGCCACGTACCATGACTCGCTGCTGTCTTCCTGACAAGTATTCCCTGATCCATTGTAGTGCCTTCCCTGTTATCCCTGCTTGGTCCTCCAGTTTTTGCACCAATCTCTTGTGGGGAACTGTGTCAAACGCCTTCTTGCAGTCCAAGAAAATGCAATCCACCCACCCCTCTCTCTCTTGTCTTACTGCTGTCACCATGTCATAGAACTCCAGTAGGTTTGTGACACAGGATTTCCCGTCCCTGAAACCATGCTGGCTGCTGTTGATGAGCTCATTCCTTTCTAGGTGTTCCACCACTCTTCTCCTGATAATCTTCTCCATGATTTTGCATACTATACATGTCAGTGACACTGGTCTGTAGTTTAACGCTTCATGTCTGTCTCCTTTTTTAAAGATTGGGACTACATTTGCTGTCTTCCATGCCTCAGGCAATCTCCCTGTTTCGATAGATGTATTGAATATTGTTGTTAGGGGTACACATAGTGTGTGTGTGTGTGTGTTTGTGTGTGTGTATGTGTGTGGTTGTTTTGCATATATATATATATATATATATATATATATATATATATATATATATATATATATATATATATATATATATATATATATATATATGTATATATATATATATATATATATATATATATATATATATATATATATATATGTATATATATATATATATATATATATATATATATATATGTATATATATATATATATATATATATATATATATGTATATATATATATATATGAACATTAAAATAGTATAAAATACCGACAGGCTGTTAGGTAAGATACATGTGCAACAGTTAGGTATCTTTATATATATATATATATATATATATATATATATATATATATATATATATATATATATATATATATATATATATATATATATATATGCTAGGTAAGACTCATATGCAACAGTTAGGTATCTTTATTTCGAAACGTTTCGCCTACACAGTAGGCTTCTTCAGTCGAGTACAGAAAAGTTGATAGAAGCAGAAGAGACGTGAAGACGATGTAATCAGTCCATCACCCTTAAAGTTCCAAACTTTGGAACAATGCTCTTCTCCAGACTGTGGGACTGACCACCTCAAAACTTTAAGGGTGATGGACTGATTACATCGTCTTCAAGTCTCTTCTGCTTCTATCAACTTTTCTGTACTCGACTGAAGAAGCCTACTGTGTAGGCGAAACGTTTCGAAATAAAGATACCTAACTGTTGCAT
>NC_091294.1:4129786-4132286 GCF_038502225.1 Cherax quadricarinatus | reverse complement strand
ATGTCAAAGCAGCAGAAGCTAGGATACAGAGTTTAGAAGAGGAATTGAAAAATCTGAAACAGCCTAAAGAACTAAAGAACATTTTGGGATTGACAATAGAGACTGCTACCTCAGCCACAAATAAGGGGACTGTAGGGAAAGAAGGGGCACAACTGCATGGAGATGCTCTATCAGAGGAGACTGTAGCAAATGAAAGAGCTAAGCTTTATGTGGAGGCCCTAACACAACAACAGAGCCCAAGGAAAGCCGAGAAGGGAAAATGACAGGCCACTGAGCCCAAGTACATTAGCCAGTGAAACTGATGAAAGGAAAGCTGCAGTGGAGGAAATCAAATTAAATGAGGGGATACACAGGGATATGCAGTGGGAGAATGAAAGGGTGAGGTCAGTCTTTGTGTATGGGCTCCAGGAAGTTGAAGGGGAAACATATGAAGCAAGAAAACAAGGGGAAAAAAAGCAATTGAAAGCATCATGAAAGCAATAGGAGAAGACGACATGACCCAGCTGGAAAATTTTCGGAGAATAGGGGGGTTTGTAAAAAAAGAACCCGGCCAGTGAGAGTGACCTTCAAGGCAGAAGCGACTCGGACCAGGATCCTGCAGGAGAAAGCACGATTAAGGGACATGCCGGCATACAGGAAGGTGTATCTCGACCGTGACACAACACAAGAAAGGCAGAAACTGAGAGAGATGGTACAAAGGTGAAAGGAGGAAAGAGAGGGGATGGAGAAGACAGACAGGAGATCCCAGACCCAGGAAGAAGATCAAATACAGCCTCCCTCACAACTTCCTATAGAAGCCTCCCAACCAGGTCAACCCCAGTGCAACCAAACACTCTAAATCAAAACACCCATGCCACATCCAATGCCCCCACCCACTACATTACAAACTCCACCATCACAGCAACAACCCATAGTTCCTTACCAGGTCTCCCACTTCCCCAACCCCAATATACCTCCCAGACCACAGTCTTAGAAAAGAAGTTGAAGGTGTGGTATACAAATGCAGATGGAATAACAAACAAGTATGAGGAGTGGCACGAAAGAATCAAAGAGACATCCCCAGACATAATAGCACTCACAGAAAACTCACCAGAATAATAACAGATTCAATCTTTCCATCCGGATATCAAATCCTCAGGAAAGACAGAGGGAGGAGAGGGGGAGGAAGAGTTGCACTGCTCATTAAAAACCAGTGGGGTTTTGAGAAAATGGAAGGAATGGATGGCACGGGCGAAAGGGACTACTTAGTAGGAACAATCCAGTCTGAGGGACATAAGGTGATAATTGCAGTAATGTACAACCCACCACAGAACTGCAGGAGGCCAAGAGAAGAATACGATGAGAGCAACAGAGCAATGATCGACACACTAGCCGAGGTGGCCAGGAGAGCACACATGGGGGGAGCAAAGTTACTAGTTATGGGTGATTTCAATCACAAGGAGATTGACTGGGAAAACCTGGAACCCCATGGGGGTCCCGAAACATGGAGAGCCAAGATGATGGATGTGGTACTGGAAAACCTCATGCATCAACATGTTAGAGACACTACCAGAGAGAGAGGAGAGGATGAACCAGCAAGGCTGGACCTTGTATTCACCATGAGTAGTTCGGACATCGAGGGTATCATGTATGAAAGGCCCCTGGGAGCTAGTGATCATGTGGTTCTGTCCTTCGACTACATAGTTGAGCTCCAAGTGGAGAGAGTAGCAGGAATAGGAACTACTCAGGCATGAGGAACTTCCTTCAAGACATTCAGTGGGAGAGGGAACTGACAGGAAAACCAGTACAAGAAATGATGGACTATGTAGCAACAAAATGCAAGGAGGCAGAGGAGAGGTTTGTTCCCAAGGGAAACAGAAATAATGGGAAGAACAGAACGAGTCCTTGGTTCACCCAAAGGTGTAGGGAGGCAAAAACTAGGTGTACTAGAGAATGGAAAAGGTACAGAAGACAGAGAACTCAGGAAAATAAAGAAATCAGCCGAAGAGCCAGAAACGAATATGCACAGATAAGAAGGGAGGCTCAGAGACAATATGAAAATGACATAGCATCAAAAGTAAAGACTGACCCGAAGCTGTTGTACAGCCACATCAGGAGGAAAACAACAGTCAAGGACCAGGTAATCAGACTGAGGAAGGGTGATGGGGAATTCACAAGAAACGACCGAGAGGTTTGTCAGGAGCTCAACACAAGATTTAAAGAGGTATTTACAGTGGAAACCAGTAGGACTCCAAGAAATCAGAACTGGGGGGCACACCAGCAAGTGCTGGATGAGGTACATATAACCAAGGAGGAGGTGAAGAAGCTGCTATGTGAACTTGACACCTCAAAGGCGGTGGGACCAGACAACATCTCTCCATGGGTCCTTAAAGAGGGAGCAGAGATATTGTGTGAGCCATTAACAAAGATCTTCAACACATCATTTGAAACTGGGCAACTCCCTGAGGTATGGAAAATGGCAAATGTAGTCCCAGTTTTTAAAAAGGGAGACAGACATGAG
>NC_091294.1:4057286-4124786 GCF_038502225.1 Cherax quadricarinatus | reverse complement strand
GGGGCGAGTTTAACACAGGTTACATCTCCTGAGGCACACATCAACCAAATAACTGCTGCAGCATTCGGGCGCCTGGCAAACCTAAGAACTGCATTCCGACTTCTAAATAAGGAGTCATTCAGGACCCTGTACACTGTGCACGTTAGGCCCATATTGGAGTATACAGCGCTAGTTTGGAACACTCACCTAGACAAGCATGTAAGGAAACTAGAGAAAGTGCAAAGGTTTGCAACAAGACTAGTCCCGGAGCTAAGGGTTAGGGGAAGTTAGGGGAAATCGACTTGACGACACTGGAATATATTAGAGATAGGGGGATATGATAACGAAATATAAAATACTGAGAGGAATCGACAAGGTGGACAGAGACAGGATGTTCCAGAGATGGGACACAGCAAGTAGCGGTCATAGTTGGAAGTTGAAGACACAGATGAATCACAGGGATGTTAGAAAGTATTTCTTCAGAGACAGAATTGTCAGGAAGTGGAACAGTCTGGGTGGTGATGTAGTGGAGGCAAGATCCGTACATAGCTTTAAGAGCAGGTATGATAAAGCTTATGAGCGGGAAGAGTGACCGAGTAGCGGCCAGTGAGGAGGCGGGGCCAAGAGCTGTGACTAGACCCCTGCAACCACAACTAGGTGAGCACACACACACACACACACACACACACACACACACATTTACCTAACTACGGCAGGCCAGAACTCGACCCTACGAACCTTATACCGCCTCCAGAGACAGCACAATGTACGCATCAATTAATCCTTGAGATACCACTGCCACGAGTGTCCTCGGGCCAAGACAGAAAACACATAGCTACGTGCTGTGTGCTTGGTTCCTGTAAGATCGCTGGCTCAAGTGGTAAGGCGATGCGTACATTGTGCTGTCTGGAGGCCGTATAAGGTTCGTAGGGTCGAGTCCTGGCATGCCGCAGTTTGGTAAATGATTTAAAATCACTTGTTTCGTGATTTCATTACTATATATATATATTGATTGATTGATTTGTACATATGTCTTTCCGAATAGGTAAAACTAGTCAATTACCAAGAACTCATTTAATATTAAGTCCTAGTTAAAAATTTTCTCTTATACATTTAAAGATACATTTTTTCATTCATATTAATATAAAAATAATGATTTTGTACCTAAAGAACCTTAAGAAACTTACCTATCGTTATTATGACAAACGCAGTTTAATTTAGCCTAATCCAACTAAATATACTTTATGTAAGTTTACGATAATCTAATAACAAACAAACACAATGAAATATATGCTTTTTCGTTAGTTTCGGAATGATTTATGCGAAATTATTAAATACACAAATTTTCGCTTGCCGTATTCGGCAAGAAGTGAGTATATATATATATATATATATATATATATATATATATATATATATATATATATATATATATATATATATATATATACATAAACACTGATCTCTGGCTGAAGGAGACACGAACCTACGAACTTTGGAACATGGTACGCAGTGCTATACCATTCTCACCACACTGGACAATACCTTGGCGCCTAGCTCACGCTAGACGTTGATTTTCAGGGAGAAGGCTTACAGCTTTTCATCCAGTGTGGTGAAAATGGTATAGCACTGCGTACCTTGTTCCAAGGTTCGTAGGTTCGAGTCTCCTTCGGCCAGAGGTCAGTGTTTGTTTATATTTCGCCTGCTCTTGCGAATTATTTGCATATATATATATATATATATATATATATATATATATATATATATATATATATATATATATATATATATATATATACATATATATATATATATATATATATATATATATATATATATATATATATATATATATATATATATATATATATATATATGTTAAGGATGTTAGGAAGAAAGAATGATAGAATGGAAGAGTATGTGGGAGGGAAGGGATAGTATATGTTGGAGGGAAGGAAAGTGTATACCCGAGGCGAGGGAAAGTATGTGGAAGTGAAGGCAGAGTACATGTGTGAGGGAAGGGAGAGTATGTGGGAGGGATGAGAGAGTGTATGTGGCGAGGATGGAGAGTATATGGGGAAGGGAGATTATATGGAAGAAGAGGGAGAATATGTGGGAGAAATGCAGGCAGGCGGAGTATGTGGGAGGGATGGAAGAGTATGTGGGAGGGAAGACAGAGTATGTGTGAGGGAAGACAGAGTATGTGGGAGGGAAGACAGAGTATGTGGGAGGGAAGACAGAGTATGTTGGGGGAAGACAGAATATGTGGGAGGAAAGACAGAGCATGTGGGAGAGAAGACAGAGTATGTGGGAGAGATAAAGGAGCGATGTCATGTCACTGCATCCTTGATTTATTACAGTATCCCTAAATCTTCTCTTAATTTTTTACTTTTCTCTTCGCGACCCTTCACTATTTTCTCCTCTTTCTCCTTTTCTTTCTCCTCCTTTTCCTCCTTCTCCTCCTCCTTGACGCACGCCATATAAACCCATTTTCCTGCTTGTCATTTTAGCCGGTCAGAATCACGGTAGTCACGGCTTTCTAGGATAATTCTACCATCCTGGTATGGAGCGGCTAAGTAGGTGCTGCGACCTTCTGGCGGTTCAGAGGGAGACTTGGTGGCCTGGGGGCAAAATTTCCTCCTTTTCAGGGACATCTCAAACTACGAGACCCTCTCGTGCCTCTCGCTGGTTCACACTACATTAACTCTAATTGTAGTAGCGAGAGAGATCACGTTTCCACTCTCTCCAGAACTCGGTTCGCTGTTGTTTTTAACTCGCCCCTGAATTATGTATATAGCTCAACATAAATGTGCATACGATACCTGCTGGTGGTGGGAAAATTTTGTTAAAAAAAGATTATTCTGTTCTGTGTGCTATAGTCCTTATTTCGACTGTCCTTTAACTGTGGTAAAAATTAATTCACAGAGCGACCTGGTACTGCAGGTCTTTTAAAAAGTTCAGGAGTTCGTGATTCTCCTCTCCTTCCTCTTCTACCTCCTCCTCTTCTACCTCCTCCTCTGCCTCATCTTCCCCCTGCATCCTCTTTACATCCTCCTGAGTGGAAATTACACTGTAACTACTGATTGTTTCATAAATATAATTTTGCCAAAGAAAATGATGTATTTTCCTACAAGTCGAAGACGCTGCCGCTGCCGAGGTCCGTTCATCATTCCTTCGTCAGCAGGGAATACCTTCATTTGTTTATATGTGTGTTATGGCACCTAGTATGGTCCATTTTCAAGTTCACACATAAAAAGTTTGTCGACATTTTTATGTGCTGACCACGGGCCGCTTGCGGTCCAGTTGACTGCAGAGTGCGGCCCGAGTGAGTTTCCGCACTTGATCAAAATTAATCATTGGCTGCCACTTGGCTCGTAACTGTACACTTTTCCACTAACAAAGTGGAATTTCGTTTGACATTTTCATCACTATTTAAAACTATTCACTTGTTAATAACTAACTGGTTATAATTCACCTTTGTTATATATATATATAAAAACTCTTCAGTCCAGCATACGAACTGCTCATGTGACTCTTAACTGTAAAAGGACACGAGTATTATCGTTTTATAAAGATGCTGATTATTCAGGCTGGGGTGCTCATGATGTACTGCGTGCATCTAGCAACAACAACCTGAATGATGCGGCTAGCAAGCATCAGACCTAGTCCAGGACGTGGCCTCTAGGGAACGAGAGGGGCAGAGACTCAAGAAATAATTATCAGGTAATTGTTTCTACCATCTTGGAAGGGGGGCGCTGCCCCACCATATTAATCATCTTAGACGTTATCAAAACAATTTATTGAAACTATGCATAGTTAAATCTGCATTTCTCCACAGCAATAAAATATTATTTTTTTTTTATTATTATCACACTGGCCGATTCCCACCAAGGCAGGGTGGCCCGAAAAAGAAAAACTTTCACCATTATTCACTCCATCACTGTCTTGCCAGAAGGGTGCTTTACACTATAGTTTTTAAACTGCAACATTAACACCCCTCCTTCAGAGTGCAGGCACTGTACTTCCCATCTCCAGGACTCAAGTCCGGCCTGCCGGTTTCCCTGAACCCCTTCATAAATGTTACTTTGCTCACACTCCAACAGCACGTCAAGTATTAAAAACCATTTGTCTCCATTCACTCCTACCAAACACGCTCACGCATGCCTGCTGGAAGTCCAAGCCCCTCGCACACAAAACCTCCTTTACCCCCTCCCTCCAACCTTTCCTAGGCCGACCCCTACCCCGCCTTCCTTCCACTACAGACTGATACACTCTTGAAGTTATTCTGTTTCGCTCCATTCTCTCCACACGTCCGAACCACCTCAACAGCCCTTCCTCAGCCCTCTGGACAACAGTTTTGGTAATCCCGCACCTCCTCCTAACTTCCAAACTACGAATTCTCTGCATTATATTCACACCACACATTGCTCTCAGACATGACATCTCCACTGCCTCCAGCCTTCTCCTCGCTGCAACATTCATCACCCATGCTTCACACCCATATAAGAGCGTTGGTAAAACTATACTCTCATACATTCCCCTCTTTGCCTACAAGGACAAAGTTCTTTGTCTCCACAGACTCCTAAGTGCACCACTCACCCTTTTCCCCTCATCAATTCTATGATTCACCTCATCTTTCATAGACCCATCCGCTGACACGTCCACTCCCAAATATCTGAATACATTCACCTCCTCCATACTCTCTCCCTCCAATCTGATATCCAATCTTTCATCACCTAATCTTTTTGTTATCCTCATAACCTTACTCTTTCCTGTATTCACTTTCAATTTTCTTCTTTTGCACACCCTACCAAATTCATCCACCAATCTCTGCAACTTCTCTTCAGAATCTCCCAAGAGCACAGTGTCATCAGCAAAGAGCAACTGTGACAACTCCCACTTTATGTGTGATTCTTTATCTTTTAACTCCACGCCTCTTGCCAAGACCCTCGCATTTACTTCTCTTACAACCCCATCTATAAATATATTAAACAACCACGGTGACATCACACATCCTTGTCTAAGGCCTATTTTTACTGGGAAATAATTTCCCTCTTTCCTACATACTCTAACTTGAGCCTCACTATCCTCGTAAAAACTCTTCACTGCTTTCAGTAACCTACCTCCTACACCATACACCTGCAACATCTGCCACATTGCCCCCCTATCCACCCTGTCATACGCCTTTTCCAAATCCATAAATGCCACAAAGACCTCTTTAGCCTTATCTAAATACTGTTCACTTATATGTTTCACTGTAAACACCTGGTCCACACACCCCCTACCTTTCCTAAAGCCTCCTTGTTCATATGCTATCCTATTCTCCGTCTTACTCTTAATTCTTTCAATAATAACTCTACCATACACTTTGCCAGGTATTCTCAACAGACTTATCCCCCTATAATTTTTGCACTCTCATTTATCCCCTTTGCCTTTATACAAAGGAACTATGCATGCTCTCTGCCAATCCCTAGGTACCTTACCCTCTTCCATACATTTATTAAATAATTGCACCAACCACTCCAAAACTATATCCCCACCTGCTTTTAACATTTCTATCTTTATCCCATCAATCCCGGCTGCCTTACCCCCTTTCATTTTACCTACTGCCTCACGAACTTCCCCCACACTCATAACTGGCTCTTCCTCACTCCTACAAGATGTTGTTCCTCCTTGCCCTATACACGAAATCACAGCTTCCCTATCTTCATCAACATTTAACAATTCCTCAAAATATTCCCTCCATCTTCCCAATACCTCTAACTCTCCATTTAATAACTCTCCTCTCCTATTTTTAACTGACAATTCCATTTGTTCTCTTGGCTTTCTTAACTTGTTATTCTCACTCCAAAACTTTTTCTTATTTTCAACAAAATTTGTTGATAACATCTCACCCACTCTCTCATTTGCTCTCTTTTTACATTGCTTCACCACTCTCTTAACCTCTCTCTTTTTCTCCATATACTCTTCCCTCCTTGCATCACTTCTACTTTGTAAAAACTTCTCATATGCTAACTTTTTCTCCCTTACTACTCTCTTCACATCATCATTCCACCAATTGCTCCTCTTCCCTCCCGCACCCACTTTCCTGTAACCACAAACTTCTGCTGAACACTCTAACACTACATTTTTAAACGTACCCCATACCTGATGATAAATTAGACACATGTGCAACTCTTGGGTATCTTTATTGAAGAAACGTTTCGCCACACAGTGGCTTCATCAGTCCATACATAGGAGAAACTTGAAGAACAGGAGGAGAATGAGGTAATCAGTCCCTCAACCTTGAGTCGATGTGTTCAGTCCATCAATCTTGAGTAGAAACGTTTCTTCAATAAAGATACCCAAGAGTTGCACATGTGTCTAATTTATCAACATGTCGGTTCTCTGAACCATTCATCTACAGTACCCCATACCTCTTCGACCCCATTGCCTATGCTCTCATTAGCCCATCTGTCCTCCAATAGCTGTTTATATCTTACCCTAACTGCCTCCTCTTTTAATTCATAAACCTTCACCTCTCTCTTCCCTGATGCTTCTATTCTCCTTGTATCCCATCTACCTTTTACTCTCAGTGTAGCTACAACTAGAAAGTGATCTGATATATTTGTGGCCCCTCTATAAACATGTACATCCTGAAGTCTACTCAACAGTCTTTTATCTACCAATACATAATCCAACAAACTACTGTCAAAATATGAAGGATACAAATCACAATACCATGACTGGAACAGTTTACAAGTAATTTACAATTATATGGCTGGAACAATTCACAAGTAATTTACAATTATATGGCTGGAACAATTCACAAGTAATTTACAATTATATGGCTGGTACAATTCACAAGTAATTTACAATAATAAAAACTGCACTACCGTGGCTGGAACAATTTACATGAAACTTTCAAAACTCTGGCTGGAGTAAATCACAAATAAGAAGCAATACTCTGGCAGGAACACTTTACAACTCACTCGCAATACCGTGGCTGGAACAATTTACAGGTAACCTTCAATAACGTTGTCAATATGAATTTTTCCAAAGCCTTGTACATGCTGCGCAAGACACATTACTAATTGCAACATTATTTCTGATAAACAGGAAAATCAGTGTTATAAGCAAAAGTGAGTTGCAGAGTAACACATAAACAGACATTTCTTCGTCTTAACAGCAATTTAGTAATCATGTATATTATAGTGAGCATTATTATCATCATTGTAATTCTTTATATTTCTCTTATCTTGTATTCAAGATAAAATATTTACCTCACATCATAAAAGGTATATTAATTGTTATTCTATGAAGGAACGACGATAGTTAAATTTATGACATTACAGCTGTGTGTATGGAACTGCTCAGTCATGTTGCTGGGTGAGATTTGTAAATGACAAATCGCCAGTTTCGTGGTTGGTTCCCTCCAGCAACATTTAACCTGCAGTCTGGACTTTTCCACGCTATTCCAAATTAGCTGGAGCCAAGGAGGGAGCTTGGCTTTCTCACTTCTGTGACGTTTGTGCGTCATTACTCATTATTTAATCTGTTAGTTATCTATACTTTTTGTGTATGTGTGTGAACGAGAATTCTTCTACATTTTGTTCACCCGCGCCAGTATTTTTAGAAGCTTTCCTCTTACCATACGTTCCTGCCTTACATCTGAAGTCAGTTGAAGGAATTTCTTTGTTTCTGGTTGGACATGTTGCTGTCGTTGCTGTCGTCTTCAGGTTGCTTCTACAGTTCTGAGTGTTATCCTTACGCATCTCTAGTGGTAAGTCAGTGTTTATACTGGTGTTCTTGTGGGTTTACCCCATAATAATCGTAGGTAGGACATAGTCTCGTAGATTGTTGCAGGATGTTCCTGTCAAAATAACGTTGCTCTCCAAAACTTGGTTCTATATCTGATATACGTTGTAGGTTATCTGTGCACTGCCACAGTCGGAACACAAGGTAATTACACTTCCTATCATTGTAATTGGGACTTTGCTGTAGTATTGGAACCTCAAATGTTCACCTTAGGGTGTTTGGTGATCCATATAGTTAAATGTTTGTTCTCGCTGGTCAAAGTTTTGGCTACTGTTGCAAAACGTTGAATATATCTTAGGGTATCGCAGATGTTTGTCTTATCATGTATATATCCATAAGTATCTTTTATGTTCACCACACAATATACAAACTCGTTAACATCTAAATAAACTGTAAATACCTGTAATTCACCTATTTGTTTAATGTATTAATGTACGTATAGCCCCTAGACAAACATATAATTTTTAAGTATCTTTTCGATAACTGATATTTTACCATCCCTGACATTTTTTATATATGTCTTTGTTGATAATTATAAGAAAGTTTCTGGTTCATATGTTTTATGGTAAAAAAAATTACTGAGCCAAACACTGGTAAATTTATTATGACCTGCATAAATATCTGTCATTATGAATTGAATGGCAGTATTCCTTGCAATATCACAATTAATAAAAAAAAAGGCACAATACCGTGACTGGAACGATACACAAATAACCCGCAGATAGAAGAGAGGAGCTTACCCTTCCCATTTCATAAACTCTGCCCTCTCACTTGCTAAACGTAATTTCTTCTCTCCCAAACTCTCTATTCCTGGGAACTCTTCTGTCCTCTGCCTTCCTTACATTTCCGGTCTTTCTAATCTCAACAATTCTCTCCGTCCCTTAGACATCAAAGTTACTTCCCGTCAGACTCTTCGCACTAATCTCGTTCATACCTCTCCTCCCTCTACAGATGTTCCTGGTGTCTACTCTATTTCTTGTTCCTCCTGTCCATTTCAATACTTTGGAGAAACTGGTCGAGCTCTTTCTGACAGACTTAGGGAGCACAAAAATAGTGTTAGGCTTGCCGACACTAACAATGCTCTGTTCTGTCACGTCAGAGATCACAACCATCCCATTGACTGGTCTTCCGCTAAAACTGCCTCCCTACTTCCAACTCGAACAGTCGCCGTCAAGTTGAATCCTCTCTAATACATAACTTTCCTTGTATGAATCTTAGCCCTGAGTTCGTCTCTGTAGATGCCTTCCTCTCCCACTACATTGTAAAATGTTCCAAACTTCAGAACACTCGTGACTTAACCTGATTCCTCATTTTTTTTCTTCTTCCCCCTCTTCCCCTTTCCTCTTTCCTTTTTCTCCTCTGGGTTGTCTTTCTTCTGTCTCGTGTTTCTGTTCCTTCATTATTTATTTCATCACTTCCCCTTCCCCCACCTCTGTGCACTTGCTTTCCCTCTGTGGGCACCTAGCTCCCTTGCAGTGCTCCCCTTTCTTTGTATTTATCAGGCTCCTCCTCTTTATTCCCCACTACTACCACTACTACTACTACTACTACTTCTACTACTGCTACTACTACTACTACTACTACTACTACTACTACTACTACTACTACTACTATTACTACTACTACTACTACTACTACTACTACTACTACTACTACTACTACTACTACTACTGCTACCACCACTACCTCTTCTTGCCTATATATACCCGTCCTGCTCCACTTCTGGTTAGTGTGACTTTGTGAATAGTCCAAGTCGGACTGAAATGTCGTCGTAAGCTCCTCTCTTCTATGTGCGGGTTATTTGTGTTTCTTTTAGGTACATAAGAATATTATTAAAGAAAAGATAGGCCCACATAAATGGAACTCATGTCAGCTGAGTCTTGTGACAAAGAAATGTTTGCAATTTATAACGAAATTCTAGGAAACCTTAATTATATAGATCAGGACGAAAATGAATCACGCAAGATCAAAGTGACTTGGTACTTAGACAAAGAGATATATTAATTAAGGTCAAACAAGTCACCGGGCCCAGACGAACCATTTTCAACAGTTTTAAAAGAATGTAAAAAGTAACATAGCAAACCATTAGCGAAGCTCTTCAGTAGATCGCTATAAATGGGTATCGTTTGGATAAGTGGAAAATGGCAAATATGATACCAATTTACAAAACCGGAGGTAGGTTCTTGGCTTCAGTTATAAATTAGTCAACTTTACCTCATCTGTAACAAAATTGATGGAATTAATAACAGCAGATGCATTTGAAGCCACCTTGTAAGGAAAATTTGATCAATGCAACTCTGCAAGGTTACATGAAGGGATGTTCATGACTTGTGAATTTACTAACTTCTCTCACTAATGTATTTGATTAGGAATGTGATACTGTGCGTATGGATTTCAGTATGGCATTCAGTATGGATTTCAGTATGGCATTCAGTATGGATTTCAGTATGGCATTCAGTATGGATTTCAGTATGGCATTCAGTATGGATTTCAGTATGGCATTCAGTATGGATTTCAGTATGGCATTCAGTATGATATTCGATAGATTGCTATATATGATACTGATGAAAAAAAAAGTAGCGGTACTTAGTATGGGAGATTAAATTGCCTCCTGGATCGAGGCATGTTTGACACACAAGCAACAAAGGGTTTGCTTAAATGGCTAAAAATTATAATAGAAACCCATTACAAGTGATGTTCCACAGGGATCAGTACTCGACTCCTTATTGTTCACAATCTAAATAAATAACATTGATGACAGAGTACGCAAATTTACCACTGAAAAATAAAATTGGTTACAAAGCCATGGCTTGCTTCTGCAGTGTTTTAATTAAAATCTTAGGTTAGTGTTGAAGGAGGAGATCCTACTTCTCCAGGAGGAAATCAGAAGGCTGAAGATTCACCTCGATGGGTTTGGGAGTGAGTGTGAGATAGCTGGAGTGGGTGAGAGGAATGAGGCTGCCAGCAGTGAGCAACAGTCCAGCATTTGCTACAAGTGGCGAGTGGTTCCCAGTAATAGGAGGAGCATCAAAATAAAGATAAGAGAGAAGGTTTGAACGTAGGAAATCGCTTCTCTGTTCTTCAGGACGAGTGTACTTCTGTGGTCAGTGAAAGTAAAGGTACTACAGCCCTTCATAATAGAGGTAAGCGCATTCTTGTGGTTGGTGACTCACAGGTAAGATATATGAACCATGCTTTCTGTAATAGGCATAAGAAGGTGAGAGAGAGAGAGAGTGTGTGTGTACTTCCCTGGAGCTGGTGTTGGTGACATAGTCAACAGGTTGGATAATATCATATCAGGTAATGGGAACAAGCCCATTATCTGTCTCACTGCTGATGGAAATGATATCGGGAAGGGTAGGAGAGAAGAGTTGCTAGATAAATACAGGTCAGCTTTAGATTTAATTAGATTTAAGGGGGAGGTCCCAGTTATATGTAGCATCTTGCCTAGAAGGGGAGTGGGCAATGAATGGATATCTAGGGCAACTGATGTAAATTGCTGGCTAGACAGATACTGCAAGGAACTTGCAGTATAATTCATTGACAACTGGGACAACTTTTATGGCAAACATGATATGTGTGCATGAGATGGAGTACATCTCTCTGGGGCAGGGGTGGTAGCACTTGCCAGCCCGACTGAGAGAGCCATTGCTGACATGTCTAGGACTTTAAACTGATAAAAGATTGATGTAAGGGAGTGTGTGGGAAACAATCAGATTGCAGCACTAGGGTTGAAGACAGTAAATGTTTAAAACATATTATTCATCATAAAGTTACAAATAAAGACAATGGAACCGGTTAGCAAACAAAGGGAGAGACTAGCTCCCTTAAGGTTTATTATACTAATAGTAGGATTGTAAGAAATAAGATAGATGAGCTAAGATTAATTGCAAGTGCAGGAAGTATAGATATTATTGCTATAACAGAGACCTGGTTCAATCTGAAAGATAGAGAAATGCCTTCTGAAAGCCACATACAAGGCTATAAATTTTTCCAAACTGATAGGGTCAACAGAAAGGGTGGTGGACTAGCGATGTATGTCAGAGATAATTTAACTTGTTGTATTAGACAAGATATAAAATTAGAAGCGTCAACCATTGAATCTCTGTGGATACAACTTCTCGAGAGCTGTGAAAAACTAATCTTGCGTGCAATTTACAGGCCCCCAAACCTTGATAGGGAGTGCAGTAAACTTCTCTGGGATAAAATTCGTAAGGCATCTACATACGAAAATGTTGTGCCAATGAGAAATTTTAACTTTAGACAAACTGACTGGAGCAATTTGACAGGAAATTTAGAGTCAAGCGACTTTCTTGATTCGATTCAGGTTTGTTTGTGACAGAACCAACTAGAGGAAATAACACTAATTAATAATCTTGAGGTTAACGATGAGCTTGGGGAAAATAATCACAAATCACTCAGTTTTAAAATATCATGGAATTTCCCTAATAATGGCAATCAAGTCTCTATCCCTGACTACTGTTTGGCTGATTTCACAGTACTGAGAAATTTCCTGGGTGGGCTGAACTGAAATATCTGACTATATGTCAGGTAGGAGGTGATGGTTTCCAATATAACATTTTTAAGAGCTCAGACAACTTATGTTCCGAAGAGGGAGATCAGATCAAGCAAAAATGATCCTAAATGGATAAATAATAGATTAAAATATATCATTGGTTAAAATAGAGGCATATATAGGCGAATCAAAAGAGAAGAGGGGCAGTTAAGAAATCAATATATTAAGTTAAAGAGAGAAATAAGAAAAATGGGAATGAGTAAAGCAAAGAGAGATTATGAGGTTAAAGTAGCAAGGGAATCGAATACTAAGCCAAAAAGATTCTTTCAGATATACAGAAGTAAGATCAGGGACAAGATAGGCCCACTCAAAAGTTGCTCGGGTCAGCTCACCGACAGTGATAAAGAAATCTGTACAATTTTTAACACATATTTCCTCTCATAATAAATTATATAGAATAGGACGATAAAAAACTTTGCACGATTAGGGATCACAAGTGACATGGTCCATAGGAAAATAAATAAATTAAAACCTAACAAATTCCCAGATTATGATGAACTATACACAAGGGTTCTAATGGAAAGTAAAGAGGAGCTTAGCAAACCTCTGCCTAATATTTTCAACATATCACTACAAACTGGCATAGTGCCAGATAAGTGGAAAATGGCAAATGTGATACCTATTTTCAATGCAGGTGACAAGGCTTTAGCTTTGAACTATAGACCAATAAGCCCAACCTCCATAATAGGAAACTTCATGGAATCAATAATTGCCTAGGCAATTCGTAGGTATTCTGAAAGGCATAAATTCATTAATGAAACTCAGCAAGGTTTTACAAAAGGGCGTTCCTGCACTACAAATATATTAACTTTTTCCACTAATGTATTTGAGGAGGTAGATCATGGTAATGAATATGATATTGTGTATATGAACTTCAGTAAGGCTTTTGACAGAGTCCCACATCAGAGACTACTGAGGAAAATTAAGGCACATGGAATAGGAGGAGAAATTTTTCCTGGATAGAGGCATGGTTGACAGATAGGCAGCAGAGAGTTTGGTTTAGAAAGACACGTAAGCAAGTATTTATTACCAAGGTTTATACCAGCAGAGAGTTTGCATAAATGGGGATAAATCAGAGTGGGGAAGCGTCACGAGCGGTGTCCCACAGGGCTCCTTGTTGGGCCCTTTATTATTCACAACTTACATAAACGACATAGATGAGGGATTAAACAGCGACATAAGCAAGTTTGCCGATGCACCAAAATAGGTCGTCGAACTCATTCTAGCGAGGAGATTAGAGCATAATATAGACTAAATGCAAAGTTCTAAACATTGGAAAGGAAAATAACCATGCCACATATAAACTAAATACTGATTACATAAAGAGTTTGGAAGTTCTGGTTAGCAGTAATCGAAAACCAAGACAACAGTGCATAAGTGTTCGTAATAAAGCAACAGAATCCTTGATTTCATATCAAGAAGCATAAATAATAGGAGTCTTCAGGTTGCTCTTCAACTCTATATATCTTTGGTTAGACCTCATTTAGATTATGCTGCACAGTTTTGGTCACCGTATTACAGAATTGATATAAATGCTCTGGAAAACATACAAAGGAGGATGACAAAGTTGATCCTATGTATCAGAAACCTTCCCTATGAGGATAGACTGAGGACCCTGAATCTGCACTCTCTAGAAGGACGAAGAATTAAAGGGAATATGATTCAGGTGTATAATTGGAAAACATGAATAAATAAAGGGAGTGTAAACAGCGTGATAATATTATCTTGCCAAGACAGGACTCGCAGCAATGGTTTTAAGTTGGAAAATTTCAGATTCAGGAAGAATATAGGAAAGTACTGGTTTGGTAAGAGTTGTGGATGAGTGGAACAAACTCCCGAGTACCATTATAGAAGTTGAAATGCTGTGTAGTTTTAAAAATAGGTTAGATAAATACATGACTGGGTGTGGGTGGGTGTAAGTTAGAACTGGCTAGCTTGTGATAATAGACCTGATGCCGCGTTGCTTCCTTAAGTGGATGTGACGTGACCTGACTAAGTTGGGTCATTGGCTTAAGTCGGTGGGACACTTGCACCTGCCTCTCACAGGCCAGTAGGCCTACTGCAGTGTTCCTTCTTTCTTATGTTCTTAAGTTCTTAAGACGATCGATGATATGGTCAGAGAAGTGACAGATGCAGATTAATGTAGCCAATTTTGGGAAAGAAAATAAATTTGGCCTTTATCATTTAGATCAAAGGTAAACAATACCTACAAGTTGATGAATAAAATACATGTGCAACACGACTAGTGGCTAACGCGACGGGCTGGAGTTTTGAAACTCTATGACCGCGGGTTCAATCCCGGCCGGGGGTATGGTTTATGTGCAGCACCTGAAGAGACATCCTCATCCTCTGAGTTAGATTCGTCATGGAACCTTGGTACAGAGCATATCATCTACAACCTCAATGTTAGCATCTAGCTTACCTTATGGACGTGACCTATTTCCACTTCCACATGTAAGAATTCATTTACCTGCCGCACAGCACCACTTCTTCACCTGGTTCCAGTACAAAAGTCTTCGTTCTCATGCCTGTATTAGATAGAAAAGGTGTGCTGTGGAGGCCAAATATCTCTCCAATATAGATAGCAAGGTGTTGCATACGTGTCTTGTTCATCAAATGTAGTTCTTAATGACAACAAATGCGAAAAAAAATAAGATTTCTGGTTAGTAGAATTGTGAAGTTCAAAAGTGAATGAGTAAGTGTTGGCAATAAATCTCATGGAATTCTTGGCTTTATATCTTCAGGTATAAATAAGAGAAGCCCTCAGTGTATTACTGCAAGTTTATTTTCTCTTGGCAAACCCTCATTTAGTTTACGCTGCTCATTTCTTTATTTCCCCCTTTTAGAGAATGAACGTAAATGCGCCGCAGAAAAGGATGACAAGCTTGATACTATGCATCAAAAATCTTTCTTGCGAAGATAAGACTAAGATGAAAGTACTTAATTTACACTCTCTGAACAGGCGAAGAATTGTTGAGGAATATAACTGAAATGTAAAAAAAAAAAAAAACCAGAATTAATATAGGTATATAAATTATGTGCTGAAAATATCTAGTCAGAAAGTGACTCGCAGCACTAGATTCCAGATAGACCAATCTAGATTTAGAAAGTAGCATCACAGAAGTGAGAACTGTGGGTATGGGAGAGTACGAGTTAGTCCTGCCTAACAAGGGCCAGCACTTGATGAGTAAGATGCATGTGCAACCCTAGGTATTTAAGTAAATATTTCGCCTACACTGCAGGCTTCATCAGTTGAATAAAAGGATGAATTGCAATCCTTGATTAGAGATGGGGTGGAGTGGAAATTTGAAGTTATCAGTTCCTCAACCTTGATGAAAGAAATCCTGGAGACAGTAGACGAAAAGGAGAGGAAGAATGAGGTGATCAGTTCATCAGCCTTGGTGGAAGACAATCAGTTTCTTAACCTAAAGCAAATGCATGAAGCCAGAGGCTAATATAGCAGAAAGCTAGAGATAGTAACATCATGGAAGAGAGGTCAGAGTTGCGCTGGGCCCACCAGGGGAGTTAGGTCATGATAACAAGTGCAATTCTCCACTATCTTCAAGTTATTATTACAACCATCTCAGCTCACTGGTAGAGCGTAGGCTTTGTATACGTAGCTTCAGGTTCGCTTTCCATCTAGGCTTACCTGAATTTAGTAGCAGGCGATCGTTACGATCTTTCCCATCACACGAGCAAATCAACATACTGAAAACACAGAGGCAAAAATAATCAATCAGGTGGAAGCAAACATGTACACCAACATAGATAGAAATAGACACGTACACCAACATAGATGGAAATAGACATGTACACCATCATAGGTGGAAATAGACACGTACACCAACATAGATGGAAATAGACATGTACACCATCATAGGTGGAAATAGACACGTACATCATCATAGATGGAAATAGACACGTACATCAACATGAATGGAATTATACACGTACACCAACATATATGGAAATAGACACGTACACCAACATAGATGGAAATAGACATGTACACCATCATAGGTGGAAATAGACACGTACACCATCATAGATGGAAATAGACACGTACATCAAAATGAATGGAAATATACACATACACCAACATACATGGAAATAGACACGTACACCAACATAGATGAAAATAGACACGTACACCAATATAGATGGAAATAGACACGTACAAAATCATAGATGAAAACAGACACGTACACCATTGAAGGAAAGAAACACGTACACCAACATAGATGGAAATAGAAACGTACGCCAGCATAAATGGAAATAGACACGTGCACCATCGTAGATGAAAATAGACACGTACACCAACATAGATGGAAATAGAAACGTACGCCAGCATAAATGGAAATAGACACGTGCACCATCGTAGATGAAAATATACACGTACACCAACATAGATGGAAAGAGACATAGTTGGAAACGACGTTGAAGAACTCGTGATACAAAGAATTGTTGCTAGTACTCTCCTCTTCCTCGGATGAAACCTGATTACTACCTCATTCCTTTACGAATTTAACGCTTCCATGTTAATGTAACAACTGTTTAAAATCAAGTTAAAAATATGAAGAAAATTTACCAAGTTCAAACCCATAATATAAATAACGTTGAATTTTGAATGGAATAAATTCTGATTCGAGAAAATCACACTTTTTTTTTTTTTTAATAAAATATTGACAAAAGATTCCAGATGGCTGGACGATTGTTACGCAGACTTTTTTTTTTTTCAAGTAATTTGTATGAAAATTGTGGCATTTGTTGTTGGGACCATTAGCAACATGCATAAAAAATTCATAATGTTAGGGGACATTAGCTAGACTAGAGATTCTTGCATCTCTGCCTCAGGTCTTGTAAATAAAGGCTACAGATTATGAGTCAATAATTTTTTCTTTAAGTGGTGCTAAAGGGAACTAAATTAATCTCAAAGTATCTTTACTGCCAAAACAAAATCAAGCAAAGATGATTTTATTTGGGGAGTAATATAATGATGATCTGAAAAATTATTGATAAAGCTCTGGAACGACTGAAAACTTATCTCAGTAAAAGCTTCTTATGCAACGTTTTGATTTTTCTTTACTGATTTTACAGAACATAAAATTATTCACACGAGGAAAAAAAGACAGAAAATATATGATGACTGCTACCGTATATATGAATTTGATATTAAAATATATATACTACAGAAAATGGGAACCTAATTAGTAATATTTCATGTTTTTAATACACCGATGACTGCGCAGGGCAAGAGTTGTCTTACCTAAGCTTATCTTAGATCTCGGTCATAGAGAACTAACCGTAACAGACGACAGATACCTATTAATTGCTAGACAATCAGGGGTAACAGGCATTAAGACGACTTAGCCGAAAGTCTATATACTTGCCCGGGACTGAAACCGGGTCCTGTGGTTGTGAGCCTAAGATGCTATTACTGAGCTACCAGCTGCTATAACATTAGAATAACTTAAACAGAGGTTAATCATACTGGACAAGTCACCAACGAAAACATCAGGATAGAAAAGAGTAAGTAGAACCAAATCTTCCCTTCATTCTTCATTTTTAGGTGTTTAAATGCTTATCTCACGGGATTTTGTGATGCTCTACCATTCTCTCTCTCTCTCTCTCTCTCTCTCTCTCTCTCTCTATATATATATATATATATATATATATATATATATATATATATATATATATATATATATATATATATATATATATATAGAGAGAAAGAGAGAGAGAGAGAGAGAGATTATTGTAACCACGAACGACTAGTATTGATCAATAACAACAATGCACTAGCCATGGACTCGAACCCATGTTGGACTGGCCTGCCTCATGGTGAGCTAGAACCACATGACGCCTTAACCCACAGGACCACCCAATTCTACAAAGATGGCACAGCCAGAAGAGCTAGCTCTTTTACCGCCATCCTTGTGGTATTTAATCAATAACAACAGTGCGACTAGCCGGGGACTCGAACACATGTCGTTTTGGTCCTCCTCATGGTGAGCGAAAAATCACATGATGCTCTAACCCACTGGACAACTCAATCCTACAAGAAACACTCTCTCAGCAGAGCTAGGTGTTTTACCACGATCCCAGGACATACGGTGGTATGAGTTCTTCTGAGCAAATTTCATTCTACTTACCTTTTGGTGTACTAGCTTCATGGTGGGCGAAAACGCATGATGCCTTAATCCACTGGACCATACAATCCTTAAGAGTAGTGTATCAAGCGGAACTGGATGTTGTACTCGCTACCCAAGGACATACGACGGTGTGGATGACTGTATGCTAATTTCATTCTAGTCCCTGTTTGGTGTACTAGTACACTAGAATGAAATTAGCCTAGTCATTCACACCATCGTATGTCCCTGGGTAGTGAGCACTACATCCAGTTCCGCTGAATGCGCTACTCTTAAGGACTGTATGGTCAAGGGGATTAAGGCATCATGAGTTTTCGCCCACCATGAGGCAGGCGAGAGCAGCATGGGTTCGAGTCTTTGGTTAGTGCAGTGTTGTTATTGATCACTACCACTCGTTCGAGGGTACACTATATATATATAAATAAATATATATATATATATATATATATATATATATATATATATATATATATATATATATATATATATATATATATATATATATATAGACAACAAGTCGGCCGTCTCCCACCGAGGCAGGGAGACCCGAAAAAGAAAGAAAATCCCCAAAAAGAAAATACTCTCATCATCATTCAACACTTTCACCTCACTCACACATAATCACTGTTTTCGCAGAGGTGCTCAGAACACAACAGTTTAGAAGCATATACGTATAAAGATACACAACATATCCCTCCACACTGCTAATATTCCGAACCCCTAATTTAGAGTGCAGGCATTGTACTTCCCATTTCCAGGACTCAAGTCCAGCTATATAAAAATAACCGGTTTCCCTAAATCCCTTCACAAAATATTACCCTGCTCACACTCCAACAGCTCGTCAGGTCCCAAACACCATTCGTCTCCATTCACTCTTATCGAACACGCTTATGCACGCCTGCTGGAAGTCCAAGCCCCTCGTCCGAAAACCTCCCTTACCCTTTCCTTCCAACCTTTTTGAGGGCGACCCCTACCCCGCCTTCCTTTCCCTACAGATTTATACGCTCTCCATGTCATTCTACTTTGATCCATTCTCTCTAAATGACCAAACCACCTCAACAACCCCTCTTCAGCCCTCTGACTAATACTTTTATTAACTCCACACCTTCTCCTAATTTCCACACTCCGAATTTTCTGCATAATATTTACACCACACATTGCCCTTAGACAGGACATCTCCACTGCCTCCAACCACCTCCTCGCTGCTGCATTCACAACCCAAGCTTCATACCCATATATATATATATATATATATATATATATATATATATATATATATATATATATATATATATATATATATATATATATATATATATATATATATAAACCTTATTTCTTGGGTAGAATGATTTGTTGGTGGGTTGTCGTGAGGACCTGTCTAGTTGGACCAGCGGACCTACTGCATGCAGTATTCCTCTTTTCTTATGAGTCCGGTATTGTCCCGCGTCAGGTGTTTCTTTGTTGTGGGAGTTGACTGTGAGGTGTGGTCTAAGCCCTTTAATTGCCTTCCTTTGATGTATTACTTTCATAGTTCCTTGACAATGTGAGTAGTCACGAAAGCGCTTGGAATTTCACTACTCTTTCACAGTGGTTGTTTTGCATATATATATATATATATATATATATATATATATATATATATATATATATATATATATATATATATATATATATACATATATATATATATATATATATATATATATATATATATATATATATATATATATATATTTATATATATATATATGAAACTCCTAAATTATTCCTTAACGAAAATTCCTTCATTGAATTTTAATTAATATTCGAAAATAAATGATATAATAACTACAATAATTACAAGCTAGGAAGTAAGAAAGTGGCATTATGCTATTAGACATTTATAAAAGGTAAAACAATAGGACAGAAAGAAATATTACTTAGTTTTCTGAAGAAATGTGTGGAAAAAACTCTCTCTCTCTCTCTCTCTCCACTCTGAATCATGTCCAGAACCGCATTACGGAACGGTAAATTGGCAGGCAAATTGAGAATGGCTCACATTTCGCTGATCTTCCAAATAAAGGTTATGGAGATTTTTTTTTCTTATAGTCAGCGTTGTGGGATATACACAAGTGAAAGACATTAAAGAAAAAGATGAACAAACTATTCTTCTTCAGTCTAGCAAAATCGTGTATAAGGGCATGTTAAGTTACCATTCCAACAGCAAGATTTTAACAAAATTGCATTACATGGGCAGAAAGTATATATGTTTTATTTGAAAAAAAAACAACTTTTGATTGAGTTCCTGGCAAAATACTAAACAGCAACCTAGAAAATGTTGGAGGAAAACATGTAAACATTACATCGGACGAAATAGTTATCCTTAGCAAAATGCTTATATTCATATGCAATGAATCATAATCCTTTGCAAACAGAAAACGAAATTATTGCAAAACACTGCTAGGACTTTTAGAGTTAACAGATACAACAACAAACGGATGGTAGAATTTAGTGTGCGATAAAATCTGTACAAAGAATACTAAGAGAGAGGGAAGGTAATTACAGAGTTCACAAATGACCCTCATTTTTGGAGAAGAAATTCTAGACGTTTCGGTCTGTAATGGGCCATTTTCAACTCGCAGTTGATAATGGTCGAGGATGGAACAAGATGCCGTCTAGAATTTCCTCTCCATAATCTTGGTTAATGGTGATTTGTTCCAACGACGACCTTGTGACTATCATTCTTCAGTTTGAGAAATTTTAAATAAACAGATCACCAGACTCACACAAATGAAGTAATGGGGAATCACTTATACTTTTGACAATATTATGAACTGATTTTAAATTAAGATCTAGATTTTTATATATAAAAAAACTGTTCTCAACATAATTAAGATTTTTTTTATGATGTTTCGCCTGTAAAATAGAAAATAAACCAAAGACCTACAATAAAACTGAGTTCCATCCCCAGTTAATAAGAATTCCGGAAACTATTATGGGTATGGAAAATAATATATATATAGAAAATAATATAGTTACGGAAAATAATATAGGTACGGAAAATAATATAGGTACGGAAAATTATATAGGTACGGAAAATTAATAAAACTGAGTTCCATCCCCAGTTAATAAGAATTCCGGAAACTATTATGGGTATGGAAAATAATATATATATATAGAAAATAATATAGTTACGGAAAATAATATAGTTACGGAAAATAATATAGTTACGGAAAATTATGTAGGTGCGGAAAATTATGTAGGTGCGGAAAATTATGTAGGTGCGGAAAATTATGTAGGTACGGAAAATTATGTAGGTGCGGAAAATTATGTAGGTACGGAAAATTATGTAGGTACGGAAAATTATGTAGGTACGGAAAATTATGTAGGTACGGAAAATTATGTAGGTGCGGAAAATTATGTAGGTGCGGAAAATTATGTAGGTGCGGAAAATTATGTAGGTGCGGAAAATTATGTAGGTGCGGAAAATTATGTAGGTGCGGAAAATTATGTAGGTGCGGAAAATTCTTTCGTTGGAATACAGGCGAAAAATAACGGGAAATATGACTGACACATAACAGGTCATAAAAGGCACTGAGAATATGAAAGATAACAGGATAGAGGATAGATCGTTCAATGGCATTTATAATCTCTAAGGGTCAAGGTCTCATTATGAGGTTCATGTGATACTAAGACTCGCCTGGACGCAACTTTCATGTTGCAAACAAGTATTGAAAGAGATTTATACACATTATGGTCACATAGAGAAACTTTTGAAGAACACTGGAGCAAGCTTTGAAGAACACTATCACAAACTTTGAAGAACACTGTCAGAAACTTTAAAGAACACTGTCAGAAACCTTGAAGAACACTATCAGAAACCTTGAAGAACACTGTCAGAAACCTTGAAGAACATTGTCAGAAACCTTGAAGAACACTGTCAGAAACCTTGAAGAACACTGTCAGAAACTTTAAAGAACACTGTCAGAAACCTTGAAGAACACTGTCAGAAACTTTAAAGAACACTGTCAGAAACCTTGAAGAACACTGTCAGAAACTTTAAAGAACACTGTCAGAAACCTTGAAGAACACTGTCACAAACTTTGAAGAACACTATTACAAACTGTGTTGACAATGTGGACGACCTTTCTCACTGGACCACACTGTGTGGACGACCTGGCTCACCCCACCACACTGTGTGGACGACCTGGCTCACCCCACCACACTATGTGGATGACATGGCTCATTCCACCACACTGTGTGGATGACATGGCTCACCCCACCACACTGTGTGGATGACATGGCTCATTCCACCACACTGTGTGGATGACATGGCTCACTCCACCACACTGTGTGGATGACATGGCCCACTCCACCACACTGTGTGGATGACATGGCTCACTCCACCACACTGTGTGGATGACATGGCCCACTCCACCACACTGTGTGGATGACATGGCTCACTCCACCACACTGTGTGGACGACCTGGCTCACCCCACCACACTGTGTGGATGACATGGCTCAATCCACCACACTGTGTGGATGACATGGCTCACTCCACCACACTGTGTGGATGACATGGCCCACTCCACCACACTGTGTGGATGACATGGCTCACTCCACCACACTGTGTGGACGACCTGGCTCACCCCACCACACTGTGTGGACGACCTGGATCACCCCACCACACTGTGTGGATGACATGGCTCACCCCACCACACTGTGTGGACGACCTGGATCACCCCACCACACTGTGTGGACGACATGGCTCACCCCACCACACTGTGTGGATGACATGGCTCACCCCACCACACTGTGTGGACGACCTGGCTCACCCCACCACACTGTGTGGACGACCTGGATCACCCCACCACACTGTGTGGATGACATGGCTCACCCCACCACACTGTGTGGACGACCTGGCTCACCCCACCACACTGTGTGGATGACATGGCTCACTCCACCACACTATGTGGATGACATGGCTCACTCCACCACACTGTGTGGACGACCTGGCTCACCCCACCACACTGTGTGGACGACCTGGATCACCCCACCACACTGTGTGGATGACATGGCTCACCCCACCACACTGTGTGGTTGACATGGCTCACTCCACCACACTGTGTGGATGACATGGCTCACTCCACCACACTGTGTGGACGACCTGGCTCACCCCACCACACTGTGTGGACGACCTGGCTCACCCCACCACACTGTGTGGATGACATGGCTCACTCCACCACACTGTGTGGACGACCTGGCTCACCCCACCACACTGTGTGGATGACATGGCTCACTCCACCACACTGTGTGGATGACATGGCTCACTCCACCACACTGTGTGGACGACCTGGCTCACCCCACCACACTGTGTGGATGACATGGCTCACCCCACCACACTGTGTGGATGACATGGCTCACCCCACCACACTGTGTGGATGACATGGCTCACTCCACCACACTGTGTGGACGACCTGGCTCACCCCACCACACTGTGTGGATGACATGGCTCACCCCACCACACTGTGTGGATGACATGGCTCACTCCACCACACTGTGTGGACGACCTGGCTCACCCCGCCACACTGTGTGGATGACATGGCTCACCCCACCACACTGTGTGGATGACATGGCTCACCCCACCACACTGTGTGGACGACCTGGCTCACCCCACCACACTGTGTGGATAACATGGCTCACCCCACCAAACTGTGTGGATGACATGGCTCACCCCACCACACTGTGTGGATGACATGGCTCACCCCACCACACTGTGTGGATGACATGGCTCACCCCACCACACTGTGTGGACGACCTGGCTCACCCCACCACACTGTGTGGATGACATGGCTCACTCCACCACACTGTGTGGATGACATGGCTCACTCCACCACACTGTGTGGACGACCTGGCTCACCCCACCACACTGTGTGGACGACCTGGATCACCCCACCACACTGTGTGGATGACATGGCTCACCCCACCACACTGTGTGGACGACCTGGATCACCCCACCACACTGTGTGGATGACATGGCTCACCCCACCACACTGTGTGGATGACATGGCTCACCCCACCACACTGTGTGGACGACCTGGCTCACCCCACCACACTGTGTGGATGACATGGCTCACCCCACCAAACTGTGTGGATGACATGGCTCACCTCACCACGCTGTGTGGATGACATGGCTCACTCCACCACACTGTGTGGACGACCTGGCTCACCCCACCACACTGTGTGGATGACATGGCTCACTCCACCACACTGTGTGGATGACATGGCTCACTCCACCACACTGTGTGGACGACCTGGCTCACACCTGTGTGGACGACCTGGCCACACTGTGTGGCTCAACCTACCACACTGTGTGGATGACCTGGCTCAACCCACCACACTGTGCGGATGACCTGGCTCAACCCACCACACTGTGTGGATGACCTGGCTCACTCCACCACACTGTGTGGAAGACCTGGCTCACCCCACCACACTGTGTGGATGACATGGCTCACCCCACCACACTGTGTGGATGACATGGCTCACCCCACCACACTGTGTGGATGACATGGCTCACTCCACCACACTGTGTGGACGACCTGGCTCACCCCACCACACTGTGTGGATGACATGGCTCACCCCACCACACTGTGTGGATGACATGGCTCACCCCACCACACTGTGTGGACGACCTGGCTCACCCCACCACACTGTGTGGATGACATGGCTGACATGGCTCACTCCACCACACTGTGTGGACGACCTGGCTCACCCCACCACACTGTGTGACGCTGGATCACCCCACCACACTGTGTGGATGACATGGTTCACCCCACCACACTGTGTGGACCTGGACCTGGCTCACCCCACCACACTGTGTGGATGACATGGCTCACCCCACCACACTGTGTGGAAGACCTGGCTCACCCCTCCACACTGTGTGGATGACATGGCTCACATGGCTCACCCCTCCACACTGTGTGGATGACATGGCTCACCCCACCACACTGTGTGGACGACCTGGCTCACCCCACCACACTGTGTGGATGACATGGCTCACTCCACCACACTGTGTGGATGACATGGCTCACTCCACCACACTGTGTGGACGACCTGGCTCACCCCGCCACACTGTGTGGATGACATGGCTCACCCCACCACACTGTGTGGATGACATGGCTCACCCCACCACACTGTGTGGATGACATGGCTCACCCCACCACACTGTGTGGACGACCTGGCTCACCCCACCACACTGTGTGGATGACATGGCTCACCCCACCACACTGTGTGGACGACCTGGATCACCCCACCACACTGTGTGGATGACATGGCTCACCCCACCACACTGTGTGGATGACATGGCTCACCCCACCACACTGTGTGGACGACCTGGCTCACCCCACCACACTGTGTGGATGACATGGCTCACCCCACCACACTGTGTGGATGACATGGCTCACCCCACCACACTGTGTGGATGACATGGCTCACTCCACCACACTGTGTGGACGACCTGGCTCACCCCACCACACTGTGTGGATGACATGGCTCACCCCACCACACTGTGTGGATGACATGGCTCACTCCACCACACTGTGTGGACGACCTGGCTCACCCCACCACACTGTGTGGATGACATGGCTCACTCCACCACACTGAGTGGATGACATGGCTCACCCCACCACACTGTGTGGACGACCTGGCTCACCCCACCACACTGTGTGGACGACCTGGCTCACCCCACCACACTGTGTGGATGACATGGCTCACCCCACCACACTGTGTGGATGACATGGCTCACCCCACCACACTGTGTGGACGACCTGGCTCACCCCACCACACTGTGTGGACGACCTGGATCACCCCACCACACTGTGTGGATGACATGGCTCACCCCACCACACTGTGTGGACGACCTGGCTCACCCCACCACACTGTGTGGATGACATGGCTCACTCCACCACACTGTGTGGATGACATGGCTCACTCCACCACACTGTGTGGATGACATGGCTCACTCCACCACACTGTGTGGACGACCTGGCTCACCCCACCACACTGTGTGGATGACATGGCTCACTCCACCACACTGTGTGGATGACATGGCTCACTCCACCACACTGTGTGGATGACATGGCTCACTCCACCACACTGTGTGGATGACATGGCTCACCCCACCACACTGTGACATGGACCTGCCACACTGTGTGGATGACATGGCTCATCCCACCACATGGACTCACCCCACCACACTGTGTGGATGACATGGCTCACTCCACCACACTGTGTGGCTCACCCCACCACACTGTGTGGATGACATGGCTCACTCCACCACACTGTGTGGATGACCTGGCTCACTCCACCACACTGTGTGGACGACCTGGATCACCCCACCACACTGTGTGGATGACATGGCTCACCCCACCACACTGTGTGGATGACATGGCTCACTCCACCACACTGTGTGGATGACATGGCTCACTCCACCACACTGTGTGGACGACCTGGGTCACTCCACCACACTGTGTGGACGACCTGGGTCACTCCACCACACTGTGTGGACGACCTGGCTTAACCCACCACACTGTATGGACGACCTGGCTCAACCCACCACACTGTGTGGACGACCTGGCTCAACCCACCACACTGTGTGGATGACATGGTTCACTCCACCACACTGTGTGGATGACCTGGCTCACTCCACCACACTGTGTGGACGACTTGGCTCAATCCACCACACTGTGTGGACGACCTGGCTCACCCCACCACACTGTGTGGATGAAATGGTTCACTCCGCCACACTGTGTGGATGACCTGGCTCAACCCACCACACTGTGTGGATGACCTGGCTCACTCCACCACCACTGATGTCTGACATCATCACTGGTGTAGTGACTGACATCATCACTTGTGTAGTGACTGACATCATCATTGGTGTAGTGACTGACATCATCACTGGTGTAATGACTGACTTCATCACTTGTGTAGTAACTGACATCACTAGTGTAGCGACTGACATCATCACTGGTGTAGCAACTAACATCATCACTGTTGTAGTGACTGACATCATCACTGGTGTAGTGACTGACATCATCACTGGTGTAGTGACTGACATCATCACTGGTGTAGTGACTGACATCATCACTGATGTAGTGACAGAAATCATCACTGGTGTAGCAACTGACATCGTCACTTGTGTAGTGACTGACATCATCACTGGTGTAGTGACTGACATCATCACTGGTGTAGTGACTGACATCATCACTGGTGTAGTGACTGACATCATCACTGGTGTAGCAACTGACATCATCACTTGTGTAGTGACTGACATCATCGTTGGTGTTGCAACTGACATCATCACTAATGTATTGACTGACATCATCACTTGTGCAGCAACTAACATCATCACTGGTGTTATGACTGACATCATCACTGGTGTAGCAACTAACATCATCACTGGTGTGGTGACTCACATCATCACTGGTGTAGTGACTGACATCATCACTTGTATAGTGGCTGACATCGTCACTGCTTCTAATACAACAATTTTAACGGACATTACACATTCTTCTTCGTGTTGGTGAAAGCGTGTTGTAATGTGAGTGTTGCCAGGCTGCTGCACCACTCTTGACGGAGGGCAGGAGAGCGAGGGACGGCGGTAAGGAAGAGTGTGAGACGGGTCTAGCAGGTAGACGGAGGGGACTGATGGGAAGGTGAAGGGGAGGGAGGGGTGTGGAAGATTGAAGAGAGAGGGAGAGACTGGGAGGGAGAGAAGTGTGAAGCTGGAGGGGAGGGGGTGAGGCAGGAAGGGAAAGGGTGAGACTAGAGGGAAAGGAGGTTAGGCGGGGGGGAGGGGGAGAACGGAGGAGGACGGATAGGCCGGAGGGGGAAGAGTGAGATTTGAAATGGGAAGGTGAGGCTGGAGGTGCAGGGGTTGATGAGGGAAGTGAAGGGGGTGAGGCGGGAGGTGAAGGGGGTGAGGTGGTATGGGAGGACTGAGGCTGGAGGAGTAGAGGGTGAGTCTGGTGGGGAGAGGGTGAGTCTGGTGGGGAGAGGCTGAATCTGGTGGGGAGAGGGTGAGTCTGGTGGGGAGAAGCTGAGTCTGGTGGGGAGAGGGTGAGTCTGGTGGGGAGAGAGTGAGTCTGGTGGGGAGAGGGTGAGTTTGGTGGGGAGAGGGTGAGTCTGGTGGGGAGAGGTTGTCTAATGGGGAGAGGGTGAGTCTTGTGGGGAGAGGGTGAGTCTGGTGGGGAGAGGGTGAGTCTGGTGGGGAGAGGGTGAGTCTGGTGGGGAGAGGGTGAGTCTGGTGGGGAGAGGGTGAGTCTGGTGGGGAGAGGGTGAGTCTGGTGGGGAGAGGGTGAGTCTGGTGGGGAGAGGGTGAGTCTGGTGGGGAGAGGGTGAGTCTGGTGGGGAGAGGGTGAGTCTGGTGGGGAGAGGGTGAGTCTGGTGGGGAGAGGGTGAGTCTGGTGGGGAGAGGGTGAGTCTGGTGGGGAGAGAGTGAGTCTGGTGGGGAGAGGGTGAGTCTGGTGGGGAGAGGGTGAGTCTGGTGGGGAGAGGGTGAGTCTGGTGGGGAGAGGGGTGATGCTCAAATACTGCAGTCCTGCACCATCACCCCCTCCCCCCCCTTGTACCTCCCCTATTTCTTCTCTTGTCCCTTTACTTCCCTCTCACTCCCTCTCCTCCATCTTCTCTTTCAGTATCACTCACTCATCCCTTTTAATTTTTCTTCCACCTCTATCCTTTTATCTCTCTCTCTCTCTCTCTCTTTTTTACACAGGGTTTGACAAGGTTAAGGATCCCTAGTTTTATTGACAAGCTATTTACAGGTTAAGGATGTCTGTTACTACACCAATGATGATGTCAGTCACTGCACTCACTCTCTCTCTCTCTCTCTCTCTCTCTCTCTCTCTCTCTCTCTCTCTCTCTCTCTCTCTCTCTCTCTCTCTCTCTCTCTCTCTCTCTCTCTCTCTCTCTCCCTCTTCCCGACTTTGTTTAAAGGTCGACATCTGAAAGTTTGATACTACGCAACAGGACAAGACAAATTTAGAACCCCCAACCTCCCCACTATGTCTTACTTTAACTCTCTCTCTCTCTCTCTCTCTCTCTCTCTCTCTCACTCACTCTAACCCTCTCTTAAACACTCTTATTCACATTCACTCTTACACTGTTACACACTCTCGAATAGAAAATCAATTAAAATGGCTTAAACTAATCTAAATTAGCCTAACCTAACTTAAATATATCTCACCTAATCTAACCTAACTTAATCTAACCTAACCTAACCTAACTTAAACTAACCTGATCTAAACTAACCGCATCTAACTTAAGCTAACTTACTACCTAACTTAAACTAACCTAACATAATTTAACCTAACTTAGGTTCACCTAACCAAACCCAATCTTACCAAACTTATCGTAACCTAATTTAACCTAACCTAACCATATCTTGCATAACCTAACCTCCCTTGACCTAATTTAACCTAACGTAACCTATGCTAATCTACTTTAACTAACCCAAGCTATTATAAATTAGCGTAACCTTCCCTAGGCCAAATTAACCTAAGCTATCCTAACATAAATTAACCTAACCTATCTTAACATAATCTAACCTAACTTAAACTAACCTAATCTAACTTAACCTAGCCCATCTCATGCAAAGGTAATTTAACCTAACCTACAACGTTAGAAAATAACAAAAAATAACGTTATTAGACAGAGATTAATCCACTTGTAACCCCGGCCAGTTCATAGGTAAGTTGGTAATGTTTAAATCGTACAAAAATATACGTAATGAAGTGCGTGAGACAAATAACTTCGTTAGTATTAAGGCAAGTTTTCCAGTGAATTTTTTTTTCTGTAATTGCTATCGGTAGGTACTCAGGTACCTGTTTCCCAACACCTGAATAATTCCAGCAGCAGGTACTTGAGTTTCTTACACACAACACTGGGGTGTTGTCTTACATAGCGTGTAATAAAACACTGGAGCGTTGTCTTACATAGGTTTTTTCTTACTATGACTGGAGATTCCTTATGTTTTCACCCACAGGATGCGAGTCACGACAGCGGGATGATTCACAGGTACCTATTTTTTTTTTTTGCTGCTAGGTGGGCAAGGGCAGCAGGGACGGAAGGAAGCTTGCCCATATGTTTCTCCACGCCAGGGAGCTTATAATTGTGGGTCGAATACTCTCTCTAGATCTTGTGAGATAAAGGAGAGGAGGAGAGAAGCGAGGGTAAAAGGAAGGGAGATGTAGTGAGGAAAGAAGTGGAGGAAAGAGGACGAGGGTTGGAGGGTAGAGGAAGGGGTGTATGGGAGGGGTAGAAAAGAGGGATTGAGGGGTTACCTGGAGGTTATTCCGGGGATCAACGCCCCCGCGGCCCGGTCCATGACCAGGCCTCCCGATGGATCAGGGCCTGATCAACTAGGCTGCTACTGCTGGCCGCACGCAGTCCGACGTACGAGCCACAGCCCGGCTGATCCGGCACTGACTTTAGGTATCTGTCCAGCTCTCTCTTGAAGGCATCCAGGGGTTTATTGGCAATTCCCCTAATGCTTGATGGGAGGCTGTTGAACAGTTTTGGGCCCCGGACACTTATGGTGTTTTCTCTTAGTGTACCAATGGCGCCCCTACTTTTCATTGGCGGCATTTTGCATCGCCTGCCCAGTCTTTTACTTTCGTAGGGGTGATTTCTGTGTGCAGATTTGGGACCATTCCTTCCAAGATTTTCCAAGTGTAGATTATGATATATCTCTCCCTCCTGCGTTCCAACGAGTACAAGTCAAGTGCTTCCAAGCGTTCCCAGTAGTTAAGGTGCTTGACAGAACTTATACGTGCAGTAAAGGATCTCTGTACAC
Source organism: Cherax quadricarinatus (assembly GCF_038502225.1). Lineage (NCBI taxonomy): Eukaryota > Metazoa > Arthropoda > Malacostraca > Decapoda > Parastacidae > Cherax > Cherax quadricarinatus. The sequence continues at coordinate 4,093,443 of NC_091294.1, read as the reverse complement.
TCTCTAGATCTGCGATTTCACCTGCTTTGTATGGAGATGTTAATGTACAGCAGTATTCCAGCCTAGAGAGAACAAGTGATTTGAAAAGGATCATCATGGGCTTGGCATCTCTCGTTTTGAAAGTTCTCATTATCCATCCTATCAGGGGAACTAATGAAGTGAAATGAGAGGAGAGGGGTAAAGAGTAGGTGAATGGAGGGATAATGGGGGAAGGGGAGGATAAGGGTGGTAGGGTGGAGGGTTGAGAGGGGTAGAAAGAAAGAAAAGAGTAATAATGGATGCATCCCCAGACATTGTGGCACTCATATAGAGAAGCTCACAGAGAAGATATCAGATCATACGAGAAGACACGAGGAATAGAGGAGTTGGAGGAGTAGCATTGTGATGGAACCAGAGAAGTTTTGAGATGAGAGGAATAAACAGAAGGGAAACAGATAACTATACAGTACGGTAGGCACTCTCAAGACTTGGGGTTCCATGGTGGTGACAGCAGGAGTGTACGACTCTTCACTAAGCAGTAGAAGACCAAGATAAGAATATGATGACACAATACAACAGTGGTGAATACATTAACTGAGATGATCAGAAATGTTTAAATAAGCAGTGCAAAGCTGCTGATCACGGGAGTCTTTAGCCACAAGGAGATAGATTGTGAGAACCAAGAGCCACACAGATAAAAAAAATATGTAGAGCTAAGATAGTAGGGTAGTAGTGAAGAACTTCATGCACCTACATGTTACTGATACAACCAGAGAAAGAGAAGACGATGAACCAGCAATTCTGGACCTTATATTCATCTTGAGCGATTCTGAAATTGGAGGAATAGTGAACAAAAAGGCCCTTTGGTGTTAATGATGACAAGGTCCTGAGAGCAAACCTCTAGACAGAAGCACCACGAAAAGAAAAACGATAGAAGTCAAACTTCAAAAGAAGGGCCTACACACGAATGAGGCAATTCCTGAATGAGATGTAGTGCGATAGGGAACTATAAGGCAAGACACTGAATGTGATGATGGAGTATATGGCAGGAAAGTGAGCGGAGGAAGGCGAGAAATTCATATCCAGGAGCAAAGGAAGTACTGGGAAGATCGGAGTGAGTAAACAGTTCATTCAGAGACACCTAGAGGCCAATGTTAAATATCCATGAAGCCTATGAGAACCTCAGCAAGAAATTTAGGGAGGTATTCTCAGAGGAGACAGGAAGACTACCAGAGAACCGAATTATTAGAATGCACCAGCGAGTGCTTGACACAGTACATACAACAGCAGAAGAAGTGAAGAAGCTGCTGTGTGAGGTAAATACCTCGATGGCAGTGGGACTCCATATCTCTCTGTGGGCAACACTCTTCAACACATTAATTGACACAAGAAAACTGTCTGAGGTGTGGATGACTGCAAGTGTATTCACAATATTTAAGACAAATGGCAGACAAGTAGCATTAAACTACATTCACTCATGCACACACACACACACACACACACACACACACACACACACACACACACACACACACACACACACACACACACACACACACACACACACACACACACACACAAACACAAACACACACACTCACAAACACATACGTATGTTGATGAAGAAATCATCAATATACATGAGGGTGTTCCTAGACTGCGACAGAATAAGAACAGAAAGACAGCAGCTGAAGGAGAGTACACAGAAACGAAAAGGGCTAGGAAGAGAGACAAGGATAGAGTCAGCAGAGAACTACCAAAGCAAAGCAAAGCAACAAGCAAAAGCCCACACAGAACCATCCCCAAAACCCCAGAACTCCAAAACCAAACACGCTATCCCAACGAAATCCACAATCCACACGTACAGCCCCCACCCCACACTATGCTCCAGAATCCCACAGCACACTACCAGGTCCTGCAACCCCACAGGCCCCCAGAATACGGTGTTGGAGAGGAAACTGAAGGTATGGTACACCAACGCTGATGGAATAACGAATCAGTGGGAGGAGCGTGAAAGAGTCAAAGAGGCATCACTGTTCATCATAGCTCTCACAGAAACCAGGCTTACAGGAATGATAACAGATGCCATCTTTCCAACGGGATATCAGATCCTGAGGAAAGACATAGGGGACAGAGGGGGTGGAGGAGTGGCACTGCTCATCAAAAACCAATGGGATTTTGATGAGCTGGAGAGTGGAGACAGAGGAGAAGCAAGAGACTACATAATAAGACCGCTACAATCTGGAGCTCCCAAGGCGGTAATTGCAGTGATGTATAACGCACCAAAGAACAGCTGGAGACCAAGGATGATGAGAGTAATAGAGCGATGGTTAACACACTGGCTGAAGTGGCCAGAAGGCTCATGCGAGCAGGGAAAAGCTGCTGATTGTGGGTGACTTCCTTCACAAGGAAATCGACTGGGAGAACATGGAGCTACATGAGGGACCAGGAGCGTGGAGGGTTAAAATGATGGAGGTGGTACCGGAAAACCTCATGTACCAACACTTAAGGGACACTACCAGAGAGAGAGGAGAGGATGAACCAGTAAGACTGGACCTAGTATTCACCTTGATATTGAGGACATCACATATGAAAGACCCCTCGTAGCCAGTGACCACACGTTTATGAGCTTCGAATATATAGTAGAGTTACAAGTGGATAGGGAAGCAGGAAGGGCAGGACGATTGAAGTCAGACTACAAGAGAGGGGACTACACAGGCATGAAGAATTTCCTGCATATGGTTCAGAGGGACAGAGAACTGGCAGGGAAGTCAGAAAACGAAATTATGGAATATGTGACAACAATAAGCAAGGAAATTGAGGAGAGGTTAGTACTCAAGGGTAACAGAAATAACGAGAAAGCTAGGATAAGCCCTTGGTTCAGAGGTGTAGAGAGGCAAAAACCAAGTGGGCTAGAGAATGGAAGAAGTATAGAAGGCAAAGAACCCAGGAGAATAAGGAGAGCAGTCGTAGAGTCAGAAATGAATAAGCACAGGTAAGAAGGGAGGCCCAACGACAATACAAAAAAACGACATAGAGGAGAAAGCCAAATCAGACCCGAAGCTGTTATACAGACACATCAGGAGGAAATCAGCAGTCAAGGACCAGGTAATCAGGCTGAGAAAGGAATGAGGAGAGATCACGAGAAACGACCGTGAAGTATGTGAGGAGCTCAACATGAGATTCAAAGAAGTGTTCACAGAGGAGACAGAAGGGACTCTAAAAAGACGGAGAGGTGGGATACACCATTAAGCGTTGGACACAATACATACAACCGAGGAAGAAGTGAAGAGACTGCTAAGCGAGCTAGATAGCTCAAAGGCGATGGGTCCCGGATATCTCTCCATGGGTCCTGAGAAAGGGTGCAGAGGCGTTATGTGTAACACTAACAACAATCATCAGCACATCTATCGAAACAGGGTGACTACCTGAGGTATGGAAGACAGCAGACGTAGTCTCAATTTTTAAAAAAGGAAACAGACACGAATCATTAAACTACAGACCAGTGTCACTAACATGTATATTAAGCATAGTCATGGAGAAGATTATCAGGAAAAGAGTGGTGGTCACCTAGAAAGGAATGAGCCTATCAACGGCAGCCAGCACGGTATCAGGGATGGAAAATCCTGTGTCACAAACCTACTGGAGTTCTTTGACAGGGTGACAGCAGTACGACAAGAGAGAGAGAGAGAGAGAGAGAGAGAGAGAGAGAGAGAGAGAGAGAGAGAGAGAGAGAGGTGGGTAGACGGCATTTTCTTGGGCTGTAGGAAAGCGCTTGGCACAGTTCTACAGAAGAGATTAGTATAAAAGCTGGAGGACCAAGGATGGATAACAGGGAAGGCACTGGAATGGATCAGGGAATACCTGTGAGGAAGAGGTGAGGCGAGGTGTCAGAATGGGCGCTTCTGACGAGCGCGGTTAGACACGGGTCATTCCTAAGACAGGCGCTGTTCTTGGTATTTGTGAACGACATGACGGAAGGAATAGACTCAGAGGTGTACCTGATTGCAGATGATGTGAAGTTGATGAGAAGAATTCAATCGGACGAAGACCAAACAGAACTACAAATGATCTGGACAGGCTGCAGGCTTGGCCCAGCAACTGGCTCCTGGAGTTTAAGCCCACCAAGTGCAAAGTCATGAAGATTGGGGAAGGGCAAAGAAGACCGCAAACGGAGTACAGTCTAGAGGCCAAAGACAACAAACGTCACTCAAGAAAAAGGATCTTGGGGTGAGTATAACACTGGGCACATCCCCTGAGGCACACATCAGCCAAATAACTGCTGCATCATATGGGCCCATAGCAAACCTAAGAATATTCCGACATATTCATTAAGGAACCGTTCAGGACCCTGTACACCGTGCTCGTTAGGTCTGTACTGGAATATGCAGCACCAGTTTGGAACGCGCACCTAGCCAAGCACGTAAGGAAATTAGAGAAAGTGCAAAGGTTTGCAACAAGACTAGTCCCAGAGCTAAGGGACATGTCCTGCGAGGAGAGGTTAAGGGAAATCGACCTGATGACACTGGAGGACAGGAGAGATAGGAGGGATATGATAATGCCGTATAAAATACATAGAGGAATCGACAAGGTAGACAGAGACAGGAAGTTCCACAGATGGGACACAGCAACAAGGGGTCACATTTGGAAGCTGAAGACTCAGATGGACCACAGGGATGTTAGGAAGTATTTCTTCGGTCACAGAGTTGTCAGGAAGTGGAATAGTCTGGGAAGTGAGGTAGTGGAGGAAGGATCCATACATAGCTTTAAGAAGAGGCATAATAAAGCTCATGGAGCAGGAAGAGTGACCTAGTAGCGATTAGTAATGAGGCGGAGCCAGGAGCTGTGACTCGGCCCTTGCAATCACAACTAGGTGAGGTGTTACACATACACACATACACACACACACACACACACACACACACACACACACACACACACACACACACACACACACACACACACACACACACACACACACACACACACACACACACACACACACACACACACACACACACATACACACATACACATATACACACATAAGCACACACAAGCACACACACACACACACACACATACACACATACACACATACACACACACACACATACACATACACACACACACACACACATACACACATACACACACACACACACACACATACATACACACACACATACACACATACACATACACTCACACATACACACACACACACCTAGCCAAGCACGTAAAGAAACTAGAGAAAGTGCAAAGGTTTGCAACAAGACTAGTCCCAGAGCTAAGAGGTATGTCCTACGAGGAGAGGTTAAGGGAAATCAACCTGACGACACTGGAGGACAGGAGAGATAGGGGGGGACATGATAACGACATACAAAATACTGAGAGGAATTGACAAGGTGGACAAAGACAGGATGTTCCAGAGATTGGACACAGTAACAAGGGGAAACAGTTGGAAGTTGAAGACGCAGATGAATCACAGGGATGTTAGGAAGTATTTCTTCAGCCACAGAGTAGTCAGGAAGTGGAATAGTTTGGGAAGCGATGTAGTGGAGGCAGGATCCATACATAGCTTTAAGCAGAGGTACGATAAAGCTCATGGTTCAGGGAGAGTGACCTAGTAGCGACCAGTGAAGAGGCGGGGCCAGGAGCTTTGACTCGACCCCTGCAACCTCAACTAAGTGAGTACAACTAGGTGAGTACACATACACACACACACACATACACACACATACACACACATACACACACATACACACACACACACACACACACACACACACACACACACATACTCACATACACACACACACACACACACACACACACACACACATACACATACACACACACACACACACACACACACACACACACACACACACACACACACACACACACACACACACACACACACACACACACACACACACATACACACACACACTCATGCATCAACATGTCAGGGACACAACCAGAGAGAGAGGGGAGGATGAGCCAGCAAGACTGGATCTTGTGTTCACCATGAGCAGTTCAGACATTGAGGACATCACTTACGAGAGGCCCCTTGGAGCTAGCGATCACGTGGTTCTGAATTTTGACTATATAGTAGAGTTACAAGTGGAGAAGGTAACAGGAACTGAAGGGGACACGCCAAACTATAAAAGGGGGGATTACACAGGTATGAGAAACTTCCTGCAGGAGGTTCAGTGGGACAGAGAAATGGTAGGAAAATCGGTAAACGAGATGTTGGAATATGTGGCAACGAAGTGCAAGGAGGCAGAGGAAAGTTTTGTTCCCAAGGGAAACAGAAATAATAGGAAGACCAAAACGAGTCCTTGGTTTACCCGAAGGTGTAGGGAGGCAAAAACTAAGTGCAACAGAGAATGGAAAAGGTACAGGAGGCATAGGACCCAGGAAAACAAGGAGATTAGTAGGAGAGCCAGAAACGAGTATGCACAGAAAAGGAGGGATGCCCAGCGACAGTATGAAAACGACATCGCATCGAAAGTCAAATCTGACCCGAAACTGCTGTATAGCCACATTAGGAGGAAGACAACAGTCAAGGACCAGGTGATAAGGCTGAGGAAAGAAGGTGGAGAACTCACAAGAAACGATCAAGAGGTATGTGAGGAGCTCAACACAAGATTTAAGGAAGTATTTACAGTAGAGACAGGAAGGACTCTGGGGGGACAGACCAGATGGGGACACCAGCAAGGAATACACCAACAAGTGTTGGACGACATACATACAGATGAGGAGGAGGTGAAGAAACTGCTAAGGGACATCGATACCTCAAAGGCAATGGGACCGGACAACATCTCCCCGTGGGTCCTTAGAGAGGGAGCAGATATGTTGTGCGTGCCACTTACCACAATCTTCAACACGTCCCTGGAAACTGGGCAACTACCTGAGGTATGGAAGACGGCAAATGTAGTTCCCATTTTTAAAAAAGGAGACAGAAAAGAGGCACTAAACTATAGACCTGTGTCATTGACGTGTATAGTATGCAAAATTATGGAGAAGATTATCAGGAGGAGAGTGGTGGAGCACCTGGAACGGAACAAGAGTATAAATGCCAAGCAGCACGGATTCACGGAAGGCAAATCCTGTGTCACAAACCTTCTGGAGTTTTATGATAAAATAACAGAAGTAAGACACGAGAGAGAGGGGTGGGTTGATTGCATCTTCTTGGAGTGCAAGAAGGCCTTTGACACAGTTCCTCACAAGAGATTAGTGCAGAAGCTAGAGCATCAGGCGCATATAACAGGAAGGGCACTGCAATGGATCAGAGAATACCTGACAGGGAGGCAACAACGAGTCATGGTACGTAATGATGTATCACAGTGGGCACCTGTGACGAGCGGGGTCCCACAGGGGTCGGTCCTAGGACCAGTGCTATTTTTGGTATATGTGAACGACATGATGGAAGGGTTAGACTCAGAAGTGTCCCTGTTTGCACATGATGTGAAGTTAATGAGGAGAATTAAGTCTGATGAGGACCAGGCAGGACTTCAAAGAGACCTGGACAGACTGGACACCTGGTCCAGCAAATGGCTTCTCGAATTTAATCCTGCCAAATGCAAAGTCATGAAGATAGGGGAAGGGCACAGAAGACCACAGACAGAGTATAGGCTAGGTGGCCAAAGACTGCAAACCTCACTCAAGGAGAAAGATCTTGGGGTGAGTATAACACCGAGCATGTCTCCGGAAGCACACATCAATCAGATAACTGCTGCAGCATATGGGCGCCTGGCAAACCGGAGAACAGCATTCCGATACCTTAGTAAGGAATCATTAAAGACACTGTACACCGTGTATGTCAGGCCCATACTGGAGTATGCAGCACCTGTTTGGAACCCGCACTTGATAAAGCACGTCAAGAAACTAGAGAAAGTACAAAGGTTTGCGACAAGGTTAGTTCCAGAGCTAAGGGGAATGTCCTATGAAGAAAGATTAAGGGAAATCGGCCTGACGACACTGGAGGACAGGAGGGTCAGGGGAGACATGATAACGACATATAAAATACTGCGTGGAATAGACAAGGTGGACAAAGACAGGATGTTCCAGGGAGGGGACACAGAAACAAGAGGCCACAATTGGAAGTTGAAGACACAAATGAGTCAGAGAGATATTAGGAAGTATTTCTTCAGTCATAGAGTTGTAAGGCAGTGGAATAGCCTAGAAAATGACGTAGTGGAGGCAGGAACCATACACAGTTTTAAGACGAGGTTTGATAAAGCTCATGGAGCGAGGAGAGAGAGGGCCCAGTAGCAACCGGTGAAGAGGCGGGGCCAGGAGCTAAGACTCGACCCCTGCAACCACAAATAGGTGAGTACACACACACACACACACACACACATACACACACACACACACACACATACACACACACACACACACACACACACACACACACACACACACACACACACACACACACACACACACACACACGCACACACACACTGCATTAATCAGGTGTTCACACGAGTGGTTTCCTTCCCCTCAATTTCGCTCATATTGTAAATTCTTCCTCTCAATTTTCCCTCTTCCATCTTTCTCTCTCGCTGCCCACTCCCTCGAATCTGTATGTTTTTCCTCTCTTACCTCGCATTCTTGCTTCCTACTCTTCCTCTCACTCTTTCCTCCCTTGCGTCTTATTATTCCTCTCATTCTTCTCTCTCACTCTTCCCTCTTACTCTTTCCTCTCACTCTTCCCTCTCACTCTTCCCTCTCACTCTTCGCTCTTACTCTTTCCCAACACTATTCCCTCTCACTCTTCCTTCTCACTCTTGCTTCTCACTCGTCTCTTTTAAACTTCCCTCTCATTCTTCCCTCTCACTTTTCCCTGTCACTCTTCTCTCTCACTTTTCTCTCTCACTCTTCCCTCTCACTCTTCCGTCTGACTCTTCCCTCCCACTCTTCCCTCTCGCTCTTCCCTCTCACTCTTCGCTCTCTCTCTTTAACTTTATTGGCAAGCTAAGAGCTGTTACCTACATCAGCTCATTTGAAAGCATTTTTATTGTTATGAGACATATAAGTAGGGAACAGGATGAAGTTGGAGCCATCTGTGGGCCAGCATTTTCATTTGATCAACTGACTTTATCTCGTTGACATCATTATGCTGTACGAATATGTTCCATACTCGAGTCATCCTGGGTATATATGATCTCAGATGAAGTGATGTTCTGGAGAAGGGAACAGCCAGATTGAAGTTGCTGCTTTCTGCCCGTCTTGTGGCATAAAAGCTTGTTTCACGCTGTCCTCGAAGTGGATCCAAGCATTGTACTTTGACAATATTGGCCTTGTACATAACAGTAAGGCCACCCACATCCCTCCTGTGTTGAAATGTCTGCTGAATTGACAGATCTATCCATGACTGGTCCATGCGAGAGATGAGACGTCTTGCTCTGTTCTCTACTCTGTCAAGCAGTAGCAGATGAGAGGGGAGGGGGGGGCAGGCAAACCAAGAAAGTGGAGCATACTCAAGGTGTGAGCGTACTTGTGCCTCGTACAGGATCTTACTGTCAAGCAGATGCGAGATACGGCGAAATGCTGTAAGCTTCCTGGCTGCCTTGTTTGCTAGATTTACAACATGGTTCTTCATGGTTAGTTTTGAGTCAAATTTCACCCCAAGGATATCAACTTCTCCAAGTGCCAACGCCCTCCCATTCATCCTTACTACTGCATCATCATTACCATCATGGTGCCTAGAAACCATCATCATTTGCGTTTTCTCAGGTGCAAATGTTATTTGCCATCTATTTCCCCAAGCTGATATAGCTCTTAGCTGGTGATTGATGTAGCTTAGAGCAGCTGGCATTTCTTCTCTTGGATAAGTAAATGTCAATGTACAGTCGTCTGCATATGCATGTGATTCTGGGATGAGATGAAGAAGGTCGTTGAAGTAGACAATCCATAACAATGGACCCAGCACGCTTCCTTGTGGAACACTTGCCCCAATAGGATGTCTTGCTGATTCCGTTCCATTGAGAACTACACTTAGAGATCTACCATGAAGGTAATCACTGAGAAAACAGCGTAGAGCCTGCAATTCCCAGTGCTTGAAGTTTTGCTAAGAGGCCCTGGTGCCACACCCGGTCGAAAGCGCCAGCAATGTCCAGTGCTACCACACAGCTGACTTTGGATTCATCCAGTGACTGGTGCCACTTAGTGGAGAGGTTTAACAACAGATCAGCAGCAGAGTCACCTTTCCTGAAGCCATATTGACGATCACAAAGTAATGAGTGGTAGTCAAAAAACTCTGTCATCTGTCTTGAGATTATTTTTCTTACTTTTCCCTCTCACTCTTCATTCTCACTCTTCCCTCTCACTCTTCGTTCTTACTCTTTCCTCACGCTCTTCCCTCTCACTCTTCCCTCTCACTATTCCCTCTTATTCTTTCCTCTTACTCGTCTCTCTTAATCTTCCCTCTCTCCCTTACCTCTCATTCTTCCCTGTCACTCTTCCCTCTCTCTCTTCTCTATCACTCTTATCTTTCACTCTTGTCTCTCGCTCTTCCCTCTCCCTCTTCCCTCTCACTCTTGTCTCTCACTCTTCCCTCTCCCTCTTCCCTCTCACTCTTGTCTCTCACTCTTCGGTCTTACTCTTTTCTCTCTCTTCCCTCTCATTCATCCTTCTCACTCTTCCCTCTCACTCTTCTCTCTCACTCTTCGGTCTTACTCTTTTCTCTCTCTTCCCTCTCACTCTTCACCCTCACTCTTCTTTCTCACTCTTCCCTCTCACTCTTCCCTCTCACTCTTCTCTATCACTCTTATATCTCACTCTTCCCTCTCACTCTTCCCTCTCACTCTTCGTTCTCACTATTTCCTCTCACTCTTCTCTCTCACTCTTCCCTCTCTCTTCCTTCTCACTCTTCTCTCTCACACTTTCCTCTCACTCTTCTCTCTCACTCATTCTTCTCACTCTTTTCTCCCACTCTTCCCTCTCTCATCCTTCTCACTCTTCTTCCCCACTCTTCCCTCTCACCCTTCCCTCTCACTCTTCCCTCTCCCTCTTCTCTCTCACTCTTCCCTCTCTCTTCTCTACTGCTCTTCCCTCTCACTTTTCTCTCTAACTCTTTCTTCTCACTCTTCCCTCTCACTTTTCCCTATCACTCTTCCCTGTCACTCTTCCCTCTCACTCTTCCCTCTCACACTTCCCTCTCACTTTACTTTCTCAATCTTCCCTCTCACTCTTCTCTCTCACTCTTCCCTCTCACTCTTCCCTGTCACTTTTCCCTATCACTCTTCCCTGTCACTCTTCCCTCTCACTCTTCCCTCTCACACTTCCCTCTCACTCTACTTTCTCAATCTTCCCTCTCACTCTTCTCTCTCACTCTTCCCTCTCACTTTTCCCCCTCACTCTTCGCTCTTACTCTTTCCTCCCACTCTTCCCTCTCACTCTTCCCTCTCACCCTTCTCTCTTACTCTTCCCTCTCAATCTTCCCTCTCACTCTTCCCTCTCACACTTTCCTGTCACTCTTATCTCTCTCTTCCTTCTCACTCTTCTCTCCCACTCTTTCTTCTCACTCTTCTCTCACTCTTTCTTCTCACTCTTCCCTCTCACTCTTCCCTCTCTCTCTTCCCTGTCACTCTTCCCTCTCTCTTCCTTCTCACTCTTCTCTCCCACTCTTTCTTCTCACTCTTCTCTCACTCTTTCTTCTCACTCTTCCCTCTCACTCTTCCCTCTCACTCTTCCCTGTCACTCTTCCCTCTCTCTTCCTTCTCACTCTTCTCTCCCACTCTTTCCTCTCACTCTTCTCTCACTCTTTCTTCTCACTCTTCCCTCTCACTCTTCCCTCTCACTCTTCCCTGTCACTCTTCCCTCTCTCTTCCTTCTCACTCTTCTCTCCCACTCTTTCCTCTCACTCTTTTCTCACTCTTTCTTCTCACTCTTCTCTCTCCTCTTCACGTCATGACACTTGTGTTCTTAACGTGGATATGCAGTCCACTTTTCTTGATAAGTACGTATTATCAAGACGAAAGAAGAGAGAGAGAGAGAGAGAGAGAGAGAAAGAGAGAGAGAGAGAGAGAGAGAGAGAGAGAGAGAGAGAGAGAGAGAGAGAGAGAGAGAGAGAGAGAGAGAGAGAGAGAGAGAGAGAGAGAGAGAGAGCATTTAGTGTTGCCTAAATTACTTAGGAAAGACCGATAACGAGGTTATCTCCGTTGAAAACCAAACTAAACAACTCTCTGGCTGGAGAGATCGGGTGAGGATAATAAAGCAGAAGGCTCCCTTCCTATCATTCCCACCTTTCCCACACTTCGGACACACGTGGAAGGATTTTTAAATATTATTGTATCATTATACAAATCTCATAATACCAATGAACCCGTCTGGTGGGATAGGAAACTGGATGAAATACAACTTGTATTACTATTATTATTATTATTATTATTACTATTAAAATCAAAATTAGGCTCTAAACTCAACGTAGTAGTAGTATCACTAGTGATACTACTTCTACTACTACTATTACTACTACTACTACCACTACTACTACCACTACTACTGCTGCTGACTGCTACCATACTACTACTGCTACTGCTGCCGCTGCTCCTGCCTGCTGCTGCTGCTGCTGCTACTACTCACTGCTACTGCTACCTGCTCCGCCTGCCACCACCACCTGCTGCTGCCTACTGCCACTGCCTGCCTGCCTGCCACCACCACCTGCCTGCTGCTGCCTGCCTGCCTGCTGCTACCTGCCACCACTGCCTGCCTGCCTGCCTGCCTGCTGCCACCTGCCACTGCCTGCCTGCCTGCTGCCTGCTGCTGTGCTGCTGCTGCACCGCATCGCCACCTGCCTGCTGCCTGCCTGCCTGCCTGCCTGCTGCTGCCGCTACCTGCCACCTGCCACCTGCCTGCCTACCACCTACACCTGCTGCCACCTGCCTGCCTGCTACTGCCTACTACTGCTGCTGCTGCCTGCCTGCCACCTGCCTGCTGCCTGCCTGCCACCACCTGCCTGCCTGCTGCCTGCCTGCCTGCTACCACCTGCCTGCCTGCCTGCCTGCCGCCTGCCTGCACCACCTACCTGCCTGCTGCCTGCCTGCCTGCCACCTGCCGCTGCGCCGCCTGCGCCTGCTGCTGCCTGCCTGCTGCCACTGCTGCCTGCATGCCACCTACCTGCACCGCTGCCACCTGCCTGCCTGCCCCGACCACCTGCCTGCTGCCTGCTGCCTGCCCCACCTGCTGCTGCCACCTGCTGCTGCCTGCCTGCTGCCGCTGCTGCTACTGCTGCTGCTGCTGCCTGCTACCTCCATCTGCTGCTGCCACTCTACTGCTACTACCTGCCACTCTGCTGCTGCTACTGCTGCTGCTGCTACTGCTGCTACTCATCACTACATACCACCACTACTACCACCACTACTACTACACCACTACTCACACTATACTGCTCACGCACTGCTACTACTACTACTACTACTACTACTACTACTACTACTACTACTACTACTACTACTACTACTACTACTGTTCCTGCTTCAAGTCAAAATAAAATGTTTAAATAAGTTGTTAGGTCTCTCCACCTGTGTTTTTCACCTGTTCATCTCTTATAATTATCAGTATAACTTACTGTAACTCATCGTTTCTTCTTGTAACTGCTGTGACATTATATTTTCACGTACTCCACTCATGACTGCTGTGAGTTGCCATTTACATATATTCAGATATATTCAAGTATATATATATACATTTATACTTAATTGTACCAAGGTTCTAACACAAAGTTTCTAGACTGGAATTGTTGCACGTTTGCTGGGTGAAATGTGGCGAGGCGAGTTTCACTGCGCTCGGTCATTCCGCGGAGGCTAGACTGTTTTTTTTTTTTGTGTTGTCAGTGTGTTGTCTCCATTTTTAATGTAACAGAATGGAATATTTAAAGAAAAGCATTGTGTGAAATTCTGAAAAAGCTCGGTAAAAGGGACACTGAAACTCTCATAATGAGGAATGTCGGCTGAGGATGATAAATACTCTGGTCATTCATCAACGACAAAATCAAACGACAACACTGATAAAGTGAGGAAAATTATTCACGAAGGTCGTCGTCAGAGTATCCAGGACATTGCAGGTGCTATCAGAATTTTTCTTATGCATCGTATCAAATCATTTTGACTGAAAATATTTCTAGCAATTTTAAAAGATTTATCAATTACGTTTCTTGGGTATTTCAAATCATTACCTATTTCATAAATTTTGGATATTTCCTCATCTATGAACTCTGGATTACAAATTGCCATACCAAACTTCTGAGTGTAAAACTTATCATTAAATACAAATTTTGCATCAACAATGCAAAGTTTAATAAGTTTAATGATAGTAGGAACTGGCAATGGTAAATCATAATTAACGAGTTCTTCAGATAAGAAACTTAATAAATCATCAACAGGAACTTTCGTAAACAAGGAAGTAACATCAAAACTAACCATGTTAAAATCATTTAAGTCAGTCAAGGAGCTTAATTTATCAACTAAATCTATGTTTTTTTTAACATTAATGTTAGAAATTTTGCCAACAATAGGGCTCAAAATGTCAAAAAGCCATTTGGATAATTTATATGAAACTGACCCTATGGAGTTAATAATTGGTCTGACTGTTTTCTCATCAATGTTTTTGAGAGCTTTACGTATTTGTAGTCCAGAGTTCATAGATGAAGAAATATCCAAAATTTATGAAATAGGTAATGATTTAAAATACCCAAGAAACGTAATTGATAAATCTTTTAAAATTGCTAGAAATACTTTTTACAATCCAAAAAGGGACAACCAGCCTTATTCAACTAAAAATATGTTGGTTCTCCCTTACCATGAAAACTTGGTTGATGTGCCTTCTCTTCTTAAGACTTTTAATATCAAAGTTGTATTTAAAAATCTTGATACAGTAAAAAAACTTTTGATGAAGAATTCCCCCCAAAATGCTGATGGATGTGTCTATAAGATTCCTTGTAAAATTTGCGATAAAGTTTATTACGGTCAAACTGGTAGAAATCTCGAACTAAGATTAAAACAACATAAATATAGCATTAGAACTGGACAAGATTCCAATACTCTATTTATTCATGTGATAGATTTCAACCATCCAATTGATTTTCAAAAAGTTGAGAAAGTTGTATCAAGCAAGTCCATGGTCGACAGGAATATAATTGAATCTTGTTTCATAAAAAGCAGTTTTGACAGTAATATGAATATTTCCTTTGGTTTATATAAATTAGATCAATTTATAATTAATAGAATTTGGGAAGAATTTAATAATGCATTGGACAAATAATAAATTTTTAAATTCTTAATTCTTGGGTAGAATAGTTTGTTGGTGGGTTGTGTGAAGGACCTGTCTAGTTGGGCCAGCGGGCCTGCAGCAGTGTTCCCTTTCTTATGAGTCGCGTGTCAGGTGTTGCTTTGTTGTGGGATTTGATAGTGAGGTGTGGGCTAGACCCTTTATATGCCTGCCTTTGATACATTACTTTCATTGTTCCTTTATAATGTGAGTAGTTATGAAAGCGCTTGGAATTTCTCTATTCTTTCACAGTGGTTGTTTTGCATATTCTGAAATCACCTGTTTACTGTGATCTTATTGCATATATATATATATAAATATATATATATATATATATATATATATATATATATATATATATATATATATATATATATGTGTATATATATATATATATATATATATATATATATATATATATATATATATATATATATATATATACATATATATATATATATATATATATATATATATATATACTCGGAGAAGTGGATAAAAAGGCTAAATTGATTAATTAGCAGGAACTCATTTAAAATTAAGTCTTTTCTAACATTTTCTCTTATATGTTTAAAGAAATATTTTTTTCATTTATGTTAGTGTAAAAATTAATATTTTTGTTCCAAAAGAATTTTAGAAAACTTACCTAACCTTACTGTAACAATCTCAATGTAATTTAATTGAGGGTCCCCAGTACACTTCTAAACGTGCTACCTCCCTATATATACACTATATTATTGAGTGGTATTGAATCAATAACAACACTGTGACTAGCCGAGGATTCGAACCCATTTCGTTTTGGCCCTGCCTTGTGGTGACCGACATAGGTTCGAATCCTCGGTTAGTTGCAGTTATGTTTACATATATATATATATATATATATATATATATATATATATATATATATATATATATATATATATATATATATATATATATATATATATATATATTTATATATATATGTCGTGCCGAATATGTAAAACTGGTCAATTAGAAAGAACTCATTTAAAATTAAGTACTTTCTAAAATTTTCTCTTATACGTTTAAAGATATATTTTTTTCATTAATGTTAATGTAAAAAATTTTAATTTTCTACCTAAAGAATCTTAGAAAACTTACCTAACCTTATTATAAAACGAACAATTTATATTTGCCTAACCCAACTAAATATATTTTAGATTTGTTTACGATAATTTAATACTAAACAAACACAGTGATATATATTTTTTTTTGTTAGGTTCAGAATGATTTTGGCGAAATTATTGCATATACAAATTTTCACTTGTCCTATATGGCAAGATGACCGTTGCTATTTAAGCAAAGATCGCAAGTTCTGCCTATTCGGCACGACATATATATATATATATATATATATATATATATATATATATATATATATATATATATATATATATATATATATATTTATATATATATATATATATATATATATATATATATATATGCAAAACAACCACAAGGGAGTAGAATGATAGCTTTAGGCCTTTCGTGTTGCAATCAACACATCATCAAGAGCTTGCAATGTCGCAGAAAAGAGGAAGATGTCCAAGCAAATACATTCCCAAAGGATTCACTTGACTGAGTGAGGGAGAGAGAGAGAGAGAGAGAGAGTCAAGGGTACAGGAAGTGCCCCTAGGCATACCAATGCCCATAGCCAGAAGGATGAATATTATAGCATTAGAAAAATCTCACAAGCATTGATATTGTAATAACGTAAGCAAAATTAACGTGGCAATAATAAAAAATCGGTCATATTCCACCATTATATCAGTAACTTTACATACATTAATATTTTGTCAGTGATATAGAAGTCACTGGCAATTATGGGGTAGCCATCCACAGGAATACGTGTTCATATAAAGGGGACAAGAAAACTGTAACATTTAGAGAGAAGATTCTAAAAGTTATGTAAAGGAAATGGGGCTCATTAAAATAAACTCATTTAAAGAGGGAGACATCTGGAATAAAAAAGAAGACGAGCTCGGTGTAGCACTGCATTAAAGACAGACTAATGCACTCGTATATGAGCCCAATTTTAGACTGTGTACTATTGCTTCAACTAAAAATGCATCAAATTTGAACAACCCATCACTGATATTGTGTAATGAATGCCTATCATGCTTAATAATTGCCGATTCTACAACATTCCTTTCAAGCCAAGAGGAACATAGGAAGATGACTCTTGCTTCCAGCCAATTTGCTGGGTTATTACAAGCTCTAATATGGTTGAAAATCGCGTTCAACTTCTGTGCTATACATATCGAATAATGGTGTTGGGAAATTCTCGTTTATAATGGTTTTCCCGTTTGTCCCAAATAAGAGAGACAGTAACCGTTGCAACCAACTCTGTAGACACCAACAGCACGCTGTTGGGGTGAATTCTTTATCAGATTGCTTCTAACAGTCTGTGATTTTTTAAATATTACTTGTATATTAAATCTTCTAAGAGCATTCGGCAGACTAGATAAATTCTCGTTAAATGGGATGACCAGCACATTCTTGGTCTGAGGGGTTATCGTAGGTTCTGTCCTATAATAAGTTTCCTTAGCTACCAGCAAGGCAGATACCATAAACATCTTAGGATACCGCAGTTTCCTGTCAATGTCATTCATTTTCCTAAGTTCTTCATCTAGGAACTCCGGACTGCACTCTCTATAGGCTCTCAGAAATATAGTAAGAAATACACTCCTTTTATCTCTAGTCTCATGGCTGGAATAGTAGTGAATGTATGAGCACATATTGGTGGCCTTCCTATATACTGCTATATATTTATAGAGGCTCGCGTCTGGCTTCGGAGGAGCTGGATGAGATTCATAACCTTTGATATAATATTGTACCAATGTATTCATGTTTGTGTTTTCTATGTATTCTGTCTATTAGTAAAGTTAATATATATACATATACATATATAATATTATATACATTATATATTTATATATATAAATATATATATATATATATATATATATATATATATATATATTTATATATTTGTGTGTGTGTGTGTGTGTGTGTGTGTGTGTGTGCGTGTGTCGTGCCGAATAGGCAGAACTTGCGATCTTGGCTTAAATAGCAACGCTCATCTTGCCATATAGGACAAACGAAAATTTGTGTATGCAATAATTTCGCCAAAATCATTCTGAACCTATCGAAAAAAATATATTTCACTGTGTTTGTTTAGTACTAAATTATTGTAAACAAATCTAAAATATATTTAGTTGGGTTAGGCTAAAATAAATTGCACTTGTTATAATAAGGTTAGGTAAGTTTTCTAAGATACTTTTGGTGTAAAATTAAAAATTTTTACATTAACATTAATGAAAAAAATATATCTTTAAACGTATAAGAGAAAATTTCAGAAATAACTTAATTTTAAATAAGTTCTTTCTAATTGACCAGTTTTACATATTCGGCACGACATATATACACACGCACACACACACACACACACACACACACACACACACACACACACACACACACACACACACACACACACACACACACACACACACACACACACATATATATATATATATATATATATATATATATATATATATATGTCGTGCCGAATATGTAAAACTGGTCAATTAGCAAGAACTCATTTAAAATTAAGTCCTCTCTAAAATTTTCTCTTATATGTTTAAAGATATATTTTTTTCATTAATGTTGATGTAAAAATTTATAATTTTGCACCAAGAGGAACTTAGAAAACTTACCTAACCTTATTATAACAAGAGCAATTTATTTTAGCCTAACTCAACAATATATATTTTAGATTTGTTTACAGTAATTTAATACTAAACAAACACAGTGAAATATATTTTTTTCGTTAGGTTCAGAATGATTTTGGCGAAATTATTGCATACACAAATTTTCACTTGTCCTATATGGCAAGATGAGCGTTGCTATTTAAGCCAAGATCGCAAGTTCTGCCTATTCGGCACGACATATATATATATATATATATATAGATATATATATATATATATATATATATATATATATATATATATATATATATATATATATATGTATATATATATATATATATATATATATATATATATATATATATATAAAATATATATATATATATATATATATATATATATATATATATATATATATATATATATGTATGTATGTATGTATGTATATGTATATATATAAATAATGTATATATATACATACATATAATGCAGACCATACCAAGTTGGGGGTGGTATTGCAATCTATTACTCTAACCAGCTATCTTGTATTAGCACCACTTGCTTTTGTGATGAATGTGGGGAATACATTTTTGCTAATTTTACTGTAAAAAAACTTAAGATGCCTATAACAATCGGTGCCATTTACCGGATACCTCACACAAACATCCCAAAATTCAGTGAGAAATGATAATCACAGACAGCACTACAGACCACTACCCTACCTTCCTCTTAACAAACATTAGTAAACCGCCACTGGAATACAACAAAGTTTCATTTAGACTCCATGATGAGGCCTCAATAAGGAATTTCACAGCAGACCTTGAGACTGTTGACTAGCCTACAGAATTCTCCAAGGCCAATGGTATTGATGATTGGGCAGACATTTTTCTTAACAAATTACTTAGACTATACAACAAACATTGTCCTATAAAAACGAAACAGATCACGAATAAACGGCTTGGTTGCCCATGGCTAACCAGCAACGTTCTGAAATCCATTGATAAGAAACACCAATATGAAAAACAATATAGACAGGGCTTAATACACAAAGATATTCTTAAACACTATTCATCAGTTCTCACCAAAGTAATAAAAAAAGCCAAACAACTGTACTACTCCAGCAGATTCACTGACACAAGAGGAGATATAAAAAAGACCTGGAAAACATTTTCCCAGATTCTGGGGACCCACAAACTGAAAAAAAACAAAAATATTGTCCTAACTAAACCTCATGAAACACCATTGCATCCCACTGATACAGCTAACAAGATAAACGACTTCTTCTCAACCATAGGATCTAACCTCACCAGTAAAATCCCATGTACCAACACCTGTGCCGGGGACTACCTAGATGGGAATTTCCCAAATTCCTTCTATCTTGTACCAACTGAGCCCACTTAAAAATAGCTCAGGCAATCTGTCTCACATCCCACCATTATTGTACAAGCGAGCGGCCCATGTCCTTTCGCACGCTATTACATTACTTTTTAACAAGTCACTAGAAACTAGCACCTTCCCGACACTACTCAAGACAGCAAGGGTTACACCAATACATAAAGGTGGTGACCCTACAGATATAAACAATTATAAACCAATGTCAAACTTACCATTGCTATCCAAAATCTACGAGAAACTCGTGCACAGGAGACTATATTCATTCATAACGGCACAAAACATACTCAACCCCTGCCAATTTGGATTCAGGAAAAATAAAAGCACTAATGATACAATTGTACAAATGCTAGATCTGCTTTACACAGCACTGGAAAAGAACGAATATCCGCTAGGAATTTTTACTGACCTAAGAAAGGCTTTTGACACAGTAGACCATGGCATCCTGCTCCACAAACTTGACCATTATGGTATAAGAGGCCATGCGCTTGCATATTTTAAATCCTACCTTACAAATAGGTATCAGTATGTCACCATTAAAGACACAGCCTCATCAACACAGCCACTTGATACCGGAGTTCCGCAGGGAAGTGTCCTTGGTCCCCTGCTCTTCCTCATTTACATCAATGATCTTCCAAATGTATCCCAACACCTGAAACCCATTCTCTTTGCTGACGACACGACTTATCTCCAACCCTAATCTTGCCACCCTCAACACCATTGTTAACGAGGAGCTGTTCAAAATATCGACTTGGATGACAGCCAATAAACATACACTTAACAGTGACAAAACCTACTATATTATGTTTGGTAGCAGAGCAGGTGTTGCGCAACTTAACATTAAGATCGACAACACTCTAATTGCCAGACATAATGAGGGCAAATTCCTAGGCCTATACCTCGACAACAACTTGAATTTCAGTACCCGTATCCAATACATAACAAAAAAAAGTATCCAAAACGGTTGGAATCCTCTCCAAGATATGATACTACGTGCCGCAAACTGCCCTTCTCACACTATACCATTCACTCATTTATCCATACCTCACCTATGCTATTTGTGCTTAGGGATCAACTGCAGCAACACACCTAAAGCCAATAATAACCCAACAAAAAGCTGCAGTAAGAATAATCACTAAATCCCATCCCTGGCAACACACCCCCCCACCATTCATAGATCTAAACTTACTCCCCGTTCAGAGCATCCGCACTTACTACTGTGCAACCTACATCTACAGGGCCTTAAATTCCAATATTAACCTTGACCTAAAATCCTTTCTTGATAGTTGTGACAGGACCCACAGGCATAACACAAGACACAAACATCTCTATGTATGTCAAGGGGCCTAAAATCTGGAACACCCTACCTGAAAGCTCTAGAACTGCAGACACATTCATCACCTTCAAAACTACCATTAGGCAACAATTATCTCCCTGATACACCCCTACAACTAACTACACGAAAACCACCTGTTTACACTTACACTCACTCACCCACTTGACTATAATCACAGAAATACGAATTTTAATCATAAAATAATGAATCCTAACTAGTCATAAGTTTGCCTGTGATACTACAATATAGAACCTGTGTATTGTGCCAAAACAAAAGCATTTACATTGCTAAACTCGCAAACTATAATGTAGTCACATAGCCTTAATACCAGCTTACTCCATAATCTGTATTAATTTAGAGTTAAGAATTAATCTAAGTCTGCCCAAAATGCCTGGCCATGCTAGGTGTCCTAGTGGCCCCCTCTGTAACTAGTATTTTATAACATGTAAACCACACAACATCCAAAATCTGTAAACCCCGCATTGTAATCTTTATAGAGAATAAACTTGATTGATTGATTGATTGATTGATTGAGAAGCCCAATTTAATTTAGCTTAATCCAACTAAATATATTTTGAATAAGTTTACAAACACAATGATATAGTATTTTTGTTTTCGTTAGGGTCAATGATTTTTCCTTGCCTTATTCGCTTGCCTCATTCGGCAAGAAGAGCATTGCTGTTTAAGCCAAAAGCGCAACTTTTACCTATTCGGCACGACATATATATATATATATATATATATATATATATATATATATATATATATATATATATATATATATATATATATATATATATATATATATATATATATATATATATTTTCAACAAGTCGGTCGTCTCCCACCGAGGCAGGGTGACCCAAAAAAGAAAGAAAATCCCCAAAAAGAAAATACTTTCATCATCATTCAACACTTTCACCACACTCACACATTATCACTGCTTTTGCAGAGGTGCTCAGAATACAACAGTTTAGAAGCATATACGTATAAAGATACACAACATATCCCTCCAAACTGCCAATATCCCAAACCACTCCTTTAAAGTGCAGGCATTGTACTTCCCATTTCCAGGACTCAAGTCCGACTATATGAAAATAACCGGTTTCCCTGAATCCCTTCACTAAATGTTACCCTGCTCACACTCCAACAGATCGTCAGGTCCCAAGTATCATTCGTCTCCATTCACTCCTATCTAACACGCTCATGCACGCTTGCTGGAAGTCCAAGCCCCTCGCCCACAAAACCTCCTTTACCCCCTCTTTCCAACCCTTTCGAGGACGACCCCTACCCCTCTTTCCTTCCCCTATAGATTTATATGCTTTCCATGTCATTCTACTTTGATCCATTCTCTCTAAATGACCAAACCACCTCAACAACCCCTCTTCTGCCCTCTGACTAATGCTTTTATTAACTCCACACCTTCTCCTAATTTCCACACTCCGAATTTTCTGCATAATATTTAAACCACACATTGCCCTTAGACAGGACATCTCCACTGCCTCCAACCGTCTCCTCGCTGCTGCATTTACCACCCAAGCTTCACATCCATATAAGAGTGTTGGTACTACTATACTTTCATACATTCCCTTCTTTGCCTCCATAGATAACGTTTTTTGACTCCACATATACCTCAACGCACCACTCACCTTTTTTCCCTCATCAATTCTATGATTAACCTCATCCTTCATAAATCCATCCGCCGACACGTCAACTCCCAAGTATCTGAAAACATTCACTTCTTCCATACCCCTCCTCCCCAATTTGATATCCAATTTTTCTCTATCTAAATCATTTGATACCCTCATCACCTTACTCTTTTCTATGTTCACTTTCAACTTTCTACCTTTACACACATTCTCAAACTCATCCACTAACCTTTGCAATTTTTCTTTAGAATCTCCCATAAGCACAGTATCATCAGCAAAAAGTAACTGTGTCAATTCCCATTTTGAATTTGATTCCCCATAATTTAATCCCACCCCTCTCCCGAACACCCTAGCATTTACTTCTTTTACAACCCCATCTATAAATATATTAAACAACCATGGTGACATTACACATCCCTGACTAAGACCTCGGACGAGTGGTATTGATCAGTAACAACACTGTGCTAGCCAAGAATTCGAACCCATATTGTACTGGCCTGCCTCATGTTAAGCGAGAACCACATGACGCTTTAAACCACAGAATCACCCAACCCTACAAGAATGGCACAGCCAGCACAGAGCTAGCTGTTGGGCCGCCATCCGAGGGCATACGGAGGTGTGGGAGCTTCTAAGCTAATTTCATTCTCATCCCTGTTTGGTGTACTAGCCTCACGAGCAGTATTTATATATTATTGTAACCACGAACGAGTGTTATTGATCAATAACAACACTGTGCTAGCCAAGGATTCGAACCCATGTTGTCCTGGCCTGCCTCATGGTAAGCGAGAACCTGTGGTTTAAAGCGTCATGTGGTTCTCGTTTACCATGAGGCAGGCCAGTACAACATGGGTTCGAATCCGTGGCTAGCACATTTTTGTTATTGCTCAATACCACTCGTTCGTGATTACAATAATACATGTATATAAATACTGCCCGTGAGGCTAGTACACTAAACAGGGATGAGAATGAAATTAGTTTACAAGCTCCCACACCTCCGTATGCCCTCGGATGGCGGACCAACAGCTAGCTCTGTGCTTGCTGCGCCATTCTTGTAGGGTTGGGTGGTCCTGTGGTTTAAAGCGTCATGTGGTTCTCGCTTACCATGAGGCAGGCCAGTACTACATGAGTTCGAATCCTTGGCTAGCACAGTGTTGTTATTGATATATATATATATATATATATATATATATATATATATATATATATATATATATATATATATATATATATATTTATTTTATTATTATTATCACACTGGCCGATTCCCACCAAGGCAGGGTGGCCCGAAAAAGAAAAACTTTCACCATCATTCACTCCATCACTGTCTTGCCAGAAGGGTGCTTTACACTACAGTTTTTAAACTGCAACATTAACACCCCTCCTTCAGAGTGCAGGCACTGTACTTCCCATCTCCAGGACTCAAGTCCGGCCTGCCGGTTTCCCTGAACCCCTTCATAAATGTTACTTTGCTCACACTCCAACAGCACGTCAAGTATTAAAAACCATTTGTCTCCATTCACTCCTATCAAACACGCTCACGCATGCCTGCTGGAAGTCCAAGCCCCTCGCACACAAAACCTCCTTTACCCCCTCCCTCCAACCTTTCCTAGGCCGACCCCTACCCCGCCTTCCTTCAACTACAGACTGATGCACTCTTGAAGTTATTCTGTTTCGCTCCATTCTCTCCACATGTCCGAACCACCTCAACAACCCTTCCTCAGCCATCTGGACAACAGTTTTGGTAATCCCGCACCTCCTCCTAACTTCCAAACTACGAATTCTCTGCATTATATTCACACCACACATTGCTCTCAGACATGACATCTCCACTGCCTCCAGCCTTCTCCTCGCTGCAACATTCATCACCCATGCTTCACACCCATATAAGAGCGTTGGTAAAACTATACTCTCATACATTCCCCTCTTTGCCTCCAAGGACAAAGCTCTATGTCTCCACAGACTCCTAAGTGCACCACTCACCCTTTTCCCCCTCATCAATTCTATGATTCACCTCATCTTTCATAGACCCATCCGCTGACATGTCCACTCCCAAATATCTGAATACATTCACCTCCTCCATACTCTCTCCCTCCAATCTGATATCCAATCTTTCATCACCTAATCTTTTTGTTATCCTCATAACCTTACTCTTTCCTGTATTCACTTTCAATTTTCTTCTTTTGCACACCCTACCAAATTCATCCACCAATCTCTGCAACTTCTCTTCAGAATCTCCCAAGAGCACAGTGTCATCAGCAAAGAGCAACTATGACAACTCCCACTTTATGTGTGATTTTTTACCTTTTAACTCCACGCCTCTTGCCAAGACCCTCGCATTTACTTCTCTTACAACCCCATCTATAAATATATTAAACAACCACGGTGACATCACACATCCGTGTCTAAGGCCCACTTTTACTGGGAAATAATTTCCCTCTTTCCTACATACTCTAACTTGAGCCTCACTATCCTCGTAAAAACTCTTCACTGCTTTCAGTAACCTACCTCCTACACCATACACCTGCAACATCTGCCACATTGCCCCCCTATCCACCCTGTCATACGCCTTTTCCAAATCCATAAATGCCACAAAGACCTCTTTAGCCTTATCTAAATACTCTTCACTTATATGTTTCACTGTAAACACCTGGTCCACACACCCCCTACCTTTCCTAAAGCCTCCTTGCTCATCTGCTATCCTATTCTCCGTCTTACTCTTAATTCTTTCAATAATAACTCTACCATACACTTTGCCAGGTATACTCAACAGACTTATCCCCCTATAATTTTTGCACTCTCTTTTATCCCCTTTGCCTTTATACAAAGGAACTATGCATGCTCTCTGCCAATCCCTAGGTACCTTACCCTCTTCCATACATTTATTAAATAATTGCACCAACCACTCCAAAACTATATCCCCACCTGCTTTTAACATTTCTATCTTTATCCCATCAATCCCGGCTGCCTTACCCCCTTTCATTTTACCTACTGCCTCACGAACTTTCCCCACACTCACAACTGGCTCTTCCTCACTCCTACAAGATGTTGTTCCTCCTTGCCCTATACACGAAATCACAGCTTCCCTATCTTCATCAACATTTAACAATTCCTCAAAATATTCCCTCCATCTTCCCAATACCTCTAACTCTCCATTTAATAACTCTCCTCTCCTATTTTTAACTGACAAATCCATTTGTTCTCTAGGCTTTCTTAACTTGTTAATCTCACTCCAAAACTTTTTCTTATTTTCAACAAAATTTGTTGATAACATCTCACCCACTCTCTCATTTGTTCTCTTTTTACATTGCTTCACCACTCTCTTAACCTCTCTCTTTTTCTCCATATACTCTTCCCTCCTTGCATCACTTCTACTTTGTAAAAACTTCTCATATGCTAACTTTTCTCCCTTACTACTCTCTTCACATCATCATTCCACCAATCGCTCCTCTTCCCTCCCACACCCACTTTCCTGTAACCACAAACTTCTGCTGAACACTCTAACACTACATTTTTAAACCTACCCCATACCTCTTCGACCCCATTGCCTATGCTCTCATTAGCCCATCTATCCTCCAATAGCTGTTTATATCTTACTCTAACTGCCTCCTCTTTTAGTTTATAAACCTTCACCTCTCTCTTCCCTGATGCTTCTATTCTCCTTGTATCCCATCTACCTTTTACTCTCAGTGTAGCGACAACTAGAAAGTGATCTGATATATATGTGGCCCCTCTATAAACATGTACATCCTGAAGTCTACTCAACAGTCTTTTATCTACCAATACATAATCCACAAACTACTGTCATTTCGCCCTACATCATATCTTGTATACTTATTTATCCTCTTTTTCTTAAAATATGTATTACCTATAACTAAACTCCTTTCTATACAAAGTTCAATCAAAGGGCTCCCATTATCATTTACACCTGGCACCCCAAACTTACCTACCACACCCTCTCTAAAAGTTTCTCCTACTTTAGCATTCAGGTCCCCTACCACAATTACTCTTTCAC
The DNA here is from genome assembly GCF_038502225.1 of Cherax quadricarinatus. Classification (NCBI taxonomy): domain Eukaryota; kingdom Metazoa; phylum Arthropoda; class Malacostraca; order Decapoda; family Parastacidae; genus Cherax; species Cherax quadricarinatus. The sequence goes on along the minus strand of NC_091294.1, from coordinate 4,066,049 downwards.
TTGGTTCAAAGGCTCCTATACATTCACTTAACATCTCCCAAAATCTCTCTCTCTCCTCTGCATTCCTCTCTTCTCCAGGTGCATACACGCTTATTATGACCCACTTCTCGCATCCAACCTTTACTTTAATCCTCATAATTCTTGCATTTACACATTCATATTCTCTTTTCTCCTTCCATAACTGATCATTCAACATTACTGCTACCCCTTCCTTTGCTCTAACTCTCTCAGATACTCCAGATTTAATCCCATTTATTTCCCCCCACCGAAACTCCCCTACCCCCTTCAGCTTTGTTTCGCTTAGGGCCAGGACATCCAACTTCTTTTCATTCATAACATCAGCAATCATCTGTTTCTTGTCATCCGCACTACATCCACGCACATTTAAGCATCCCAGTTTTATAAAGTTTTTCTTCTTCTTTTTTTAGTAAATGTCTACAGGAGAAGGGGTTACTAGCCCATTGCTCCCGGCATTTTAGCCGCCTCATACGACACGCATGGCTAACGGAGGAAAGATTCTTTTCCACTTCCCCATGGACAATAGAAGAAAAAAAAGAGGAACAAGAGCTATTTAGTAAAAGGAGAAAAACCTAGATGTATGTATATATATATATATATATATGCATGTGCGTGTCTGTGAAGTGTGACCAAAGTGTAAGTAGGAGTAGCAAGATATCCCTGTTACCTAGCGTGTTTATGAGACAGAAAAAGAAACCAGCAATCCTACCATCATGCAAAACAGTTACAGGTTTCTGTTTCACAGTTATCTGGCAGGACGGTAGTACTTCCCTGGGTGGTTGCTGTCTACCAACCTACTACCTACATATATATATATATATATATACATGCATATATATACATATAAATATATATATATACATGCATATATATACATATAAGTATATATATATACATGCATATATATACATATAAATATATATATATATATATATATATATATATATATATATATATATATATATATATATATATATATATATATATATATATATATATATATATAGGTCGTGCCGAATAGGCAGAATTTGCGATCTTGGCTTAAATAGCAACGCTCATCTTGCCATATAGGACAAGTGAAAATTTGTGTATGCAATAATTTCGCCGAAATTATTCTGAACCTAACGAGAAAAATATATTTCACTGTGTTTGTTTAGTTTTAAATTGCTGTAAGCAAATCTAAAATATGTTTAGTTTGGCTAGGCTAAAATAAATTGTGCTTGTTATAATAAGGTTAGGTAAGTTTTCTAAGATTCTTTTGGTGTAAAATTATAAATTTTTACATCAACATTATTGAAAAAAAATATATCTTTAAACGTATAAGAGAAAATTTTAGAAAGGACTTAATTTTAAATGAGTTCTTGCTAATTGACCAGTTTTACATATTCGGCACGACATATATATATAGTATATATATATATATATATATATATATATATATATATATATATATATATATATATATATATATATATATATATATATATATATATATATATATATCTGTGTGTGTGCGTGTGTGTGTATATTCGCCAAAAATCGCGAACAAGCGATGCAAGTTGCACAACAACCACGGGTGAAGTTGAAGGATAGCTCTAGGCCTTTCCTGCTGCAATCACCACATCATCAGGTGCTTGCAATGTTGCAGGAAAGAGTGAGCGTTTTTGCTAGACTGGGGGAGGAAAGAAGCAGAAAATAAGAATCCAAGAGTGCCACTTATGCCAGTGCCTGGTGCATGGAAGGTTGATTATTTTTAAGGTATTATAAGACCGCCATTCCACAAGCACTGATACTGTCATGGCTGCATGACTGGCGTAACAGTGGCATGACGATCATCAAGAATTCCGTGAGCTTGCATGTCATGTAAAAGGCTTAATGTTCTAAATATAGATATCTGGCAACTGTCATAGAAATGGGTTCACGGCAAGTGATATAAAGGGGAAACTTATTTAAAGAACTCATTTAAAGGGGGAGACATATGTAATTTACCCACAGGTACCATGACCATAGTTAGGTCATATTTTTATCCCACATTTGTGATTTTAGTACTAAGGATATTGATTTGTTAAGACATGAAAGAAAAATGTTATTTATCGACGTGAGAAAGGCCAAGCAGTTCTGTAACATTGTACCACTCGAGCGGCAAGATCGTTATTAGATTACATATACTATAGGGGGTTGAAAATAATGAAACAGAAAATTGAAGGTATACATGTTAGAAAATTGAACAACTTCATCGACACCATACCTAACCCTTCTAGTACCAGTAGGGTAGGTGCCTGAGCCCGAGCTTACAGCTCACAAGACTGTCATTCCCATTTGCCCCCTTGGGGCGGGGATGGCAGACCAGAGAGGCCTAGCTTGTGGCTAGGCCTGGGGACAGTTGGTCCCAAAGATGAGGAGGTACTTGTGCCTCCTCCCATGGGAGACTTAGGTCTCAGACACTCCCTAAAGAGGGAGCCAAGGCCGGGCCACCACTTGGAAAAGGCCCGGGCCGGGAGAATACCGGCGAATCTTTAATAATAATAAATAAAATGAACAACTTCATCGACACCATGCCTAACCCTTCTAGGGTAGGGTAGGTGCCAGAGCCCGAGCTTACAGCTCACAAGACTGTCATTCCCATTATCCCCCTTGGGGTGGGGATGGCAGACCAGAGAAGGGGCAATTTGTCCCAAAGATGAGGGGGTACTTGTGCCTCCTCCCATGGGAGACTTCGGTCTCAGACACTCTCTAAAGAGGGACCCAAGGCCGGGCCACCACTTGGAAAAGGCCCGGGCCGGGAGAATACCGGCGAATCTTTAATAATAATAATTGAACAACTTCGGAAAGGAGATCGGATAACAGAGAGTGTGTTGTGTTCGCTTGGGAATATACATCTGTGTTAGTTTATGCACAGATTAGCGTCGTTTCTAGTGATTCTTAGACTGTGTTCAGTGCTTCAGAGCAGTGAGCCACGTGAAGGTGGCTATGGGCTCCGACTGGGTCACTGAGCCTCACAGCTCTGCACCCAGTGTGGGCGGCTGTGAAGTCACAGGCAGCAGCTCCGCTGCTGGCTCTGTTCCCACACCTACAGTCACCATGACAGATTCAGGAGAGCGGCCTAAACGTTCACTGGAATGCGGGGACGAGTCGGAGGACGACGTGGGGCAGGTGGGAGCCCCCACCAAGAAGGCCAAGGATGCGGTGGGGACTACTGTATCTGCCGATCTGGCACTAGATCCGTCGGCAGCTGCTACCCAAGGAGACTTGCACCCCTAGATGGCCATAGGGGTCGTGGAAGGAAACCAGGAGGCTGTAGCTCCTCAACTGGCAAGGATGGAGCCATCCCAGGGCCCTACCCCAGTTGCGTCGGCCTCCACAGCGATGGGGACTGGCTGACTCCACATGGAAGAAGGAATTCCCGCTCTGCTCGGGCACAAGCAACAAGGGCCTTCAACAAATTCAAGGTTCCCGATTACGGGTTTGTAAGGTATCTGGAACGTCTACCCCGCCTCAAGTTCTGCTGCGAGTTCACTCTCAGGAACGAGGTTATGGTCATTCCTCGGGACGAAGATTCTTACGAGGAGTTGAAGGGGCTTATTGTGACACATCCCAGCATGGTGGAACTGGTTGCTTGGGAGAAGGTGTACAAAGGGGTGCTCTTACACGTCCCTGTGCCCCTCCCACTGGACCCCATTTTGGAAGTGCCCAATATTGTCAAGGCAGAGCGACTCACTGCCACGGTAAACAAAGTACCCACCCACCAGGTGCTGATCCACCACAAAGGTCCACTTCCCATGCACCTGGACCTTAGGGTCTGGGGAAGATTCAAGACCCGACCATACCTGTCGGGCCCAGTACAATGCTTCAACTGTCAGGGGTTCAATTATATTGCAGCCTCCTGCCAGCGAGAGAAGTGTGGTGTGTGCAGCAAGGCACACGGCTCGAAGGACTGCATTGCAATCCTCAAACAGCCGACGGGCAAAGCCCTTCAGCCGGAGCCCAAGTGTGCCAACTGCTCAAAGAGGCACCATGCCTGGAACCGGAGCTGTCCTGTGATGGTGCAGCACTGGCAGAAGGTTCGTCATTGGAACAACCCGGCAGACCCGACGCCACCCAGCCTTGGCACCACCCAGCAACAGTCGGTATGGGCTCTAACTGCAGTACCCTGGATACCACAGGAGGGCAATACCAGCGAGTTCCTGGCACTTGGCTCCCAGCAGTTGCATCAGGGGGCAGGCACTGGCTTGCAGCAGTGCGGTCAACTGCGGGGTCAGGTGGCACGGTGGCCAGGAAGACAGAAGCAATGGGAAAAACAGCCACAGGCCAGGAACACTGCCCAGCAGGTCCCAGCTGGACACCATCATTCCTTGCCATCCCTCCAGCAGGCCTCTTCCCAAGGGCAGGCCCCTACCGTGAGTGGCCGGAGTCAGGCAGAGGTTCCCCGCCAGGGGACCCGGAAGCCCATGGCCACTCAGGCCGGACCCAGGGTGCACCTGGCTTATGCTGCTGCAGTGTCGACAGCCACCCAGACATACCCAGTGACTCAGCCCCGACTCGACGTGTCGTCCAGCTCAATGCCTACAGAGGTAATGGTAGACTTATTTCCCACTCGATTGAAGAAAACCATCGGGGTCATCTCAGTGCTCCTCTGTCGCCTGCTTCTGTCGGCAGAGGACAGGGGCGCCTGCAGACAGCTCCTGTCGTGGATGCTGGGCATGGTCCTACTGGACAGGAAGGACTCAATGGAACTTCAAGCCATCATCTAGGAGTCCTTCAAATCCATAATGGAAGAGGCCCCAGAGTCACCAACAATGGAGGATGAGTCCCAGGCAGAGATGGAATCAGAGGGCCACCTCTACGGCCTTGAAGATCCTCCAGTGCAACATTTGCGGGCTGCAGCGGAAAATTCACTTAGTGATTTAAGCCGCAGTTCAGGATGAGGTTGATGTCTTCCTGTTCCAGGAGACACTTACCAATTCATCACATCAAACGCAACCACGTATCCCAGGATTCTCGGCTTACCTTCAGTGCCTGAAAGGGACTGGCAGGGGCACGGCGATCTACGTCAGGACCACTATCCCTCATTCAATCTCCACTGACCCCATCAACTGCGGAGAGGGTGTGGAGGTTCAGGCTGTCACCCTACACCTGCCGGATGAACCTCTCGTGGTTTACAACATTTACAGAAGCTCTCTGTACACCCTTGACATTTAAGAGGTGGCAGCACTCGCCCCCCAGGAGGGTCTTGTTGTGGCTGGGGATGTCAATGCCCACCACCCAATGCTTTCTTCTGTCTCTCCTACCAACGTAGCTGGGAGGCACCTTGCAGCTGTGCTGGAAGAGGTCCCTGAGATCACCCTCCTCAACAATGGTGAGCCAACCCATCACTACGGTGGCCACCTGGACGTTACCCTCGTCTCTAGGCGGTTGCTCTCGAGTGCAAGATGGAAGGTCCACCCCCGTCTCACCAGTGATCACTTTGCAGTGGTCACCACGTTGGTGGTCCAGCGGTGCCCGCTCCCCGCACCTACCCCCAGATGGAATCTCAAGAAGGCCGACTGGCAGTGCTTCCTGGAGGTCATCGAGCACTGGTGAGCAGAGTCTCCTCTTCCGGAAGACCCAGATGAGGCAGCTCAAATCTTGCAGGCGGCCTTCACATGTGCAGCTGAGGCAGCCATACCTAAGATTACAGGCGGAGGGTCATACAAGCGTGACTGGTGGTTTTACAATGAGGACATCAGGGAGCAGAACCACCAGATCAACGTTGTACGCAAAATGCACAGGTGTAATCCTACGACTGAGTCCATGCGTCTGCTCAGGGAAGTGGTGCGGCATGCACGCCATGTCTCACACAGGATCCAGCAGGCTAAATGGTTCAAGTGGTGTGCTTCCCTCAGCTACTCCTGCACCTTATCTGAGATTTGGACCAAGTTACGATTGGCCACTGGGCAGTGTCGCAGTGTGGCTCGGTTGCACCCAGACCCCGCAACGGAGACAGAACGTCTGGTAGACCTTTTCACCTCCAGAGAGGCCATGGCTCAACTGACTCAGGATCTCTGGGACCTTCAAGCCACCCACCTTCCTAGAAGGATGATGGTGATCCAAGTGGCATGCCAGGCTAAGGACGTCATGGATGAAGACTTCACTGACCAGGAGCTCCAGGCAGCCTTCACATCTCATCACCGGGGCATGATGGTATCACCTATGGCATGACCACTCGGTCTGGCCATTCTGGCCATGCAGCTCTCCTGCAGAGGAGTGGGCACTTTCGAAAGCCTTACCACCCTACTGGCCGGCATTGGGTATAATGCCCAAGCCCACATTGTTGTCTTCCTCGACCTCGAGAAAGCATGGCTTACAGAGGAGAATAGAGAAAATAATGAAGAGCAAGAACTATTAAGAAAAAAAGAAAAACCTAGATGTGTCTGTGCATATATATATATATATATATATATATATATATATATATATATATATATATATATATATATATATATATATATATATATATATATATATATATATATATATATATATATATATATATATATATATATATATATATATATATATATATATATATATATATATATATATATATATATATATATATATATATATATATATATATATATATATATATATATATATATATATATATATATATATATATATATATATATATATATATCTGTGTGTGTGTGTGTGTGTGTGTGTGTGTGTGTGTGTGTGTGTGGTGTAAATATTATGCAGAAAATTCGGAGTGTGGAAATTAGGAGAAGGTGTGGAGTTAATAAAAGCATTAGTCAGAGGGCAGAAGAGGGGTTGTTGAGGTGGTTTGGTCATTTAGAGAGAATGGATCAAAGTAGAATGACATGGAAAACATATAAATCTATTGGGGAAGGAAAGAGGGGTAGGGGTCGTCCTCGAAAGGGTTGGAAAGAGGGGGTAAAGGAGGTTTTGTGGGCGAGGGGCTTGGACTTCCAGCAAGCGTGCATGAGCGTGTTAGATAGGAGTGAATGGAGACGAATGATACTTGGGACCTGACGATCTGTTGGAGTGTGAGCAGGGTAACATTTAGTGAAGGGATTCAGGGAAACCGGTTATTTTCATATAGTCGGACTTGAGTCCTGGAAATGGGAAGTACAATGCCTGCACTTTAAAGGAGGGTTTGGGATATTGGCAGTTTGGAGGGATATGTTGTGTATCTTTATACGTATATGCTTCTAAACTGTTGTATTCTGAGCACCTCTGCAAAAGCAGTGATAATGTGTGAGTGTGGTGAAAGTGTTGAATGATGATGAAAGTATTTTCTTTTTGGGGATTTTCTTTCTTTTTTTTGGGTCACCCTGCCTCGGTGGGAGACGACCGACTTGTTGAAAAAAAAAAAAAAAAATATATATATATATAAAAAAAAAAAAAAATATATATATATATATATATGCTTCAGGAAGAAATCCAAATATTCTTCCTTGAAGCCTTTTTATCCATAGGCTATGGGTCCCACAATTTACACCAGAGGTGGACCCCATATATATATATATATATATATATATATATATATATATATATATATATATATATATATATATATATATATATGCCTACGCAGTGTGACCTAAGTGTAAGTAGAAGTAGCAAGATATACCCGTTATCCAACGTGTTTAAGAGACAGAAGAAAGAACACCAGTAATCCTACCATCATGTACAATAGTTACAGGTTCTTAATTCACACTCATTTGGCAGGACGGTAGTACCTCCCTGGATGGTAGCTGTCTACCAACCTACTACCTAGAGTGGTTGTTCTGCATATATATATATATATATATATATATATATATATATATATATATATATATATATATATATATATATATATATATATATATACCCATTTCTTTTCTTGTAAGTAAGTCACTTTAGTTTCTTGACTTCGACTTTTTCTTTCATGTTGGTTTAGTGTTAGATGTGTTCTTGCTGTTATTCATTCAACTACCTCAGAGAACATCACACTGAACTATCTGTTAGACTCATTACATAACTCCCCGTCATTCTTTGTCAGATCCACGTAGCTTCTTCATTTGTTTCCCTCTGGATTTTCATTTTCATCTTCCTTCTCACGTGACAGTGAAGTGATTTTCATTTTCGTTTCCCCGCTTTCTCCCGCCACTCTTCCTGTTTCTACTTGACACGCAGCTTCCCACCTCGGCTTGCCAAGTCGATTCGTGTTCTTCTGCTTAATTTCCTGTCCAATAAAGTTTTCGGTTTTTAGTAACTTATCGTTGACCTGTTGTTGTTGTTATTGTTGGTGTTGGCTGAGGCCTCCCCGAGGCTGTTGTTGTTATTGTTGGTGTTGGCTGAGGCCTCCCCGAGGCTGTTGTTGTTATTGTTGGTGTTGGCTGAGGCCTCCCCGAGGCTGTTGTTGTTATTGTTGGTGTTGGCTGAGGCCGCCCCGAGGCTGTTGTTCTTATTGTTGGTGTTGGCTGAGGCCTCCCCAAGGCTGTTGTTGTTATTGTTGGTGTTTGCTGAGGCCGCCCCGAGGCTGTTGTTGTTATTGTTGGTGTTGGCTGAGGCCTCCCCGAAGCTGCTGTTGTTATTGTTGGTGTTGGCTGAGGCCTCCCCGAGGCTGTTGTTGTTATTGTTGGTGTTGGCTGAGGCCTCCCCGAGGCTGTTGTTGTTATTGTTGGTGTTGGCTGAGGCCTCCCCGAGGCTGTTGTTGTTATTGTTGGTGTTGGCTGAGGCCGCCCCGAGGCTGTTGTT